>NC_079168.1:85809020-85881520 GCF_947568905.1 Ostrea edulis | reverse complement strand
CTCTTCTCGCTTTAGGGTCTTGAGGTCCTGATTGGTGAAAATACATTTCCATAACGTTGACGAGAAGACTCTGAAGCTTCGTATAACAAACTGGCATTTTAAGAAACAACAACACCACCAGGAACATGTTTATAAAGAGTTGTGGTGGTAGGGGACAGTTTCTTTGGTTTTGAAACATGTGGATGGGGGGTATACACCAAAGTCAGATTATGACAGACTAATGAAAAATCATATTTCCCTTTTATGTCAATACTTGTATTTCATATTAGTGTAGTTAATAAATTATGACCCTAAATTACATGTAATCTATAAATATTGGTGCTGGTGCACAAAACATGCTCTGAGCAGGTTCCCCTTTTTTGCTTTGATTTTCCCTCATTTGGGCTAATCCGCACCACCCCCACACCATCACAGTACCAAACATGGGGATTTAGACACTGCACAATCAAGAACCCTATCTGCCCTTCTCAAAAATCTACCTCTCATATGGGGCCATCCACCTTCCCTCACAGCTACAGACCTTTTGCTAGACCCTGCATGTTTTCACCGGAATTTCTTCAGCAACTGACCACGTGTCTTAGTTTCGTATTTGCACCCATCTATAGGCTAGGAATCATGGTGACACCTACATGTTGTATATCAACATTTTTACTAAGCACTCAGCTACATTTGACATGCATCCTAAAATTATTGTATACATGTTTACACATGTAATATCACTTCAAATACGGGGTAATTCCATTTTTTGAAAAAGAAACTGTCCCCTGCTACCTGTAAACCGCACACACAGAGAATTAAATGCATTGACTCTGCTTCGCCAATTACAACACGTTGAAATATAAATTTTATATGATGTTGTTAAAACAATGGTCACTATGATAATTTTGATCCCACACTAAACTAAAACCCTGTCCTTGGATCATGAAATTTACAATTTTGGTAAAGGACGCCTGTTCTTATTAAATATCTATAATCAGAATTTAGTATCAATAGCATTACCACCGCTGCGGTGGTCCAGAGGTAAAGTGTTCGCTCTGTATGCGGGCGGTCGGGGTTCGAATCCCGGCCGCGACAGACCTAGTTCGTTAAACAGGTAGTAACAGTTCCATCACCAAACTCTCGGCATAAGGTGTGAATGTCACGGGTCCTCGGAGATGGCCTTTAAAACGGATGTCCCGTGTCACAGTAAGTGTGGCACTCTAAAGAACCCTCACTGCTCAATGGACGTAAGCGCCGAGCATAGGCCTAAATTTGAAGCCCTTCACCGGTCTTGGTGACGTCTCCATATGAATTAAAAATTATTGAGAAGAACGTTAAACAAGATACAATCAATCAATAGCATTTAAGGCTATGTTATTCAAATATTTGACAAATGAACACTTTATACCCTGTTTAGCTCCCACCCATCTTCCCAGGGCAAGGGTTTCTGATCCGCTCTGCTCCGGTCTCTGGATCATTAAATGCTCTACATGACTATGCACTTTTTTTCTCTTACAGATGTGATGCAGGCCAATCCGAAAACATGAGTTATCTTTCCTTGATCCGGGACGTATTGCGCTTGCGTAACAGTAGTTTAAGACTTCCGGGTAGTATATTCGAGAAGCGTCATTATCAACAGTGCAGAAGGCTGTATAATTTTACAGTAATCACGCCAACAAATATTTTAACATTAATAAAAAAAAATCCCAATGCATATGCTTACTTCATACATGTGAAAATAACCAACTTTGCATGTAGAAATAATAGAAAATTAATGTTGTAAGTAGATGAGGACCCCCCCCCCCCCCCGCGATAGAATGTTATATCGTTAAAGTGAAGGGCCTGTCCCAAGACGCAGTTAGATTATTTTAACTAACCCCCCCCCCCCCCGCATTTTCCAGGATTGTACGTGTTTTAAGACTGAAATTAGTATATATCATACATTGCATACATTTCCTCAGAATCTTTAGCCCGTGTTTTAATACAGTCAGATTTATAATAAAATATCAGAAGTTACTTGTTCAATATCAAGAACATTTTTGGAGGGAAATGTGAAAACAGTTGTAATTGTAGTTTTCGGTATAAAGTGTTCAATTGTTAATACGCAACTAACTTACTGTTGTGTTCCAGTTAAATAGTGTATGGAATATTTTTAGAATACAACTGAAATGAAACAAATCAATAGTTTGATACATATATGTAAGTCACTTATAATAGAAAGGAACAAACAAACTGGACAAAAAAGAAAATTACACATAACCACATACACTAACAAATGCCACATGTCAAAGCACACCAATAATGCAGGATTATGAAACGCTTTACATCCATTTCATTACCTTACCAGAAATCATTTAAATACACACATAAACATGCATCTGTATGACTTGTACTACAAAATCCAGTGCATAATTATCTGTAAATAGCAATCAAACCATGAAAGTGGAATTATTTTTGTAATCAATAATGAAGTTATTTTCAATTCAAAATCAAGTTGAAGAGAATCTGAATCCAAGTCCGATAAATACATACCTATATAACTGAAAACAAAATTTAGGAAGTTATTTAGAAAAGATGTCCATCATACATATGCAATATTACTTTGAAACTGAATACTGCGTCATCAACAGATAGCTCATTTTTGGGAGTTGAACTATGTTCAATCTCCTTGGGTCATCACGCACTTTTCTGCGCAGTAATTTGTATTGATTTGTATAGTGGTCGTCAGCGGGGGTTCTGTGTCAGCTGATTTACTCCTAGGTAAATCAACATAAACTTTTATAAACATCCGCCATTAAATAATCCATGTAACTTTTCTGAATTGATCTAATTTTGATAATTGACATGTAAGTAAATGCAATGATATTGTATTCAAATCAATTTGAATACAGGATTTCGATCAAATTGATACTGATATACATAGAAAAATAAAAGATAAGGTTGAAAATTGTCGTTTGTAGCGCAGCGTCACCTATAAACATTGATAGGGAAACGAACGACAACTGCACACAAGACCTATTGACACCGTGGCGCGAAATATCGAATATGGTGCGAAACCCCAGAAAATTTACAAGAAATAACTCTACAACATTGCGTGTGTGTATATATTTGGTTTTTTTTTAATGTGATATAAAAAATGCTTGATGTTACATGTATATTGAATTAAAACACGTCATTCCCAGTCAACAACTTTCGATTGGGATCGGAATACGAAATAAAATTGCTTATATCCGGTTGCAAAGTGAAACTGCTTCATGCTTCAAGTTATTGAATTACGTAGTAATTGCACGTTACACATTAGAGAACTGTGTCTTTTAATAAAGAAAGTCACAAAATAGATACAAAATGAGTGTACCTTATTCATTACTGTTACCGAGCTTTCGTCGACGAAAATCTCGAAATGGCGTGTTTCGTGGCGCTGATGACGGTAAGGTCCACATTTTCTACGTGAGTAGTGTGATATTTGTTTATGAATTTTTTGTTCATACATGGTATGTCTCGGCTAGGAATAATGGAAACTTTCTCACCTATGTATGTAAAGACATATTAATCTCTATTTTTAAAAATGTAGAACACTTTTATCAAATGACAATGTTTGAAAACGCTTAGAGCCCCGATGTCAGAATTTCCTTTTCCAATCAATCCAAGACATCAATATGTCAAATTCATTATCCTTTTTTAATAGTATGTAGCATATTTTGTACCAGTTATCCATTTTGAATCCCCTATTACAATGAGATTTTGCTGCACTCTGTAATGTTTGAGTGGATGTCATGAGAGTGTGTCAAACAGAAATTTTAAGAGCATGGGATAAGGTGCTGCCATGTTTGACTTCACTATCAAAGTTTAACCCAGTTGCCACAATGTTGAATTTATGCTGCAAAAAGGATTGGAAATTGCTCTGGTCAAAAAAAATTGTTTATTTGTCTACAGATGAAAGAGACATGAGGATTCTCCCTCACAAACTGAAGAAAAAAAATAGTTATGGATTTTGTACATGTATAGTTTATTAATCACTATAGATTTCCAACATCACGAGTCTGATTCCGCTATATTCTTCCCATTCTGTCAGGTTCATTCACCCCCTGTTTGAGCTACAGTATAATATCCCAAATACCTTGGCAATAAATAACATTATTTGACTAGTGTTTCATTTTTAGCGGAGTTGCGATTAAGTCGAACTCGGCTTATGATCTGATGAAGTGCCTTTGGGCGGGCAGGCGGGCACGCATCAACATTTCATTTCCGCACCATAGCTCTTGAACGAATCATACGATCTCAATCAAACTTAGATGGATTGTCACCCTCAGTAAGACCAGGAAGCCTATCGATTCTGGGGTCACTAGGTCAAAGGTCAAGGTCACAGTGGCTATAAATAGACTGAAATTTGGAGAAAATTTTGTTTTCTGCACTATGATTTTTTAACAAATTATAGGATCTCAATTAAACTTAGATGGATTATCGCCCTTGATGAGACAAAGAAGCCTATTGATTTTGGTCAAGGGTTAAAGGTCAAGGTCACAAAGGATTTAAGTCGGCTGAAATTTATGTACGCAAAATTTTACCCCCTGCTTGATAATTCTTGCAAACTTTTCTGCCGGTTCCCTCTATGCCCATTCCTTGTGCAACTCGGCTTGTGCATTTCCGATGCCGGACAATTTTTAATTTTTTTGCATTTCATTTATTTTGAGTTATTATACAATTATTTACCATTCCATTGATCCTCTACAGGACTGTAGTATACTCAAGTGACAGTTTAGCATATTGGACTACCTTTTCAAGTAATGAATCCTTAGAATTAGCTACAACTAGGATTAAACTTGAATGTATATATACAGGGGGAAAACTTCTTCATAACTGCAAGGCATTGAAAACCATATTGATTTGAATGTTTGGGCCATAATATGTGGTCACATTTTTCATGAGAATATAAAGGGATGAAATTCTAGAAAACAACAACACGACTTCAGTTACTCGAGGAGGGTTGTGGCCCATGGGCCTTCCATTATCCATGTTTGCTGTTGTAACGCTTTGAAAAACAACAACAATTGATTTGTATTTAAAATCATGATAATATTCAGTCATTTATCCCCCTACCCTTCCAGTGCTATCTGTTCTAACTGAATTTCCACAATGTTCAACTCCCACGAGTACTTTAAGTACTTTGATTAACATGAAAGTTGGTGCAAGAGGATATACTAATTCAAATATGATGATGAATTAGACTAACATATAAGCATGGATTTACATTTAGCAATTGTAGTGATTGTTTGTTTTATTTTTAAATACGTAAATCTAAAAAAACAAAAACAAAAACCCAAGAGTTTGTACACAGGTACATTAAACGCTGTACTCATCAACATGTGTGTATTACACTTCTTGTGTAAAAGCTCATATTCATATTGCAAAGGAGACTCATCCGTTTGTCTGAATGAGACATAATACACATTGCTATTGTTTTAATTTTATAAAACAGTTCTTTATATGAAAATGCTAATAACCTTAGCAAAAAACCATAAGATTCGAAGCTTGTGTAGGAGTTCTAATTTGAAAAACAAAACGTAACAGAAGTGACTCGCAATAAATATGCAAAATTTACAACATGTAAATGTAGCTAAATGAGAATCCCAAACTAGGCACTGAAAAGTTACAAAAGTAATTTTCAAACGGTAATGTTCAAACCGCTGTTAGAAATAATGAAGAGGCATCTCACCAAAAAACTAAATGCATCTTTTTTATATGAAAAGATCGTTCAGCGAAAACAAAATGTGGGGACAGGGAACAACGACAGTACATCCATGCCTCTCCCCCTTCTTCATCATTTGTACGTTCGGAAATACATGTAGCATATGCATGTCATTGTCAATTGTTTGTTTGAAGTACAAAGAAATTGAAAACACGATTACTTTTCGTTGTATGTAGCGTGCTGTGGACTGCAAACCATTTCACATTCATGCTTGACACAATGGCAATGTTTATCTAACACTTGTTCTAAACATATGTATTTCAGTATACAGCCCTCGTAAAATTCCACGCGGTGTTTTGAATACTTGAAACCGGGGTATTGTCTTCCATAATATAATATAATATATTATTATATAGCTAATAAATAGTCTAATATACAATCTGCATAAAATCTAGAGAATGTTAGCGTTCAATATCCTGAGAATTTATTGAACGCTAACTTTGCATTGCGTAAATTGTATACTCCCGAAACATTCCGAGTATGAGCGTTCAATATTGACGTTACCGTAACGACGTAAACAAGCCGAAATGGCAGACGACGGTCCTCCGAATCTGACAGAGCCGGTATTTGATATTTACTTAAGCAAAATGTTTTACTGTACATAAATTATGATGTCCCCATTTACAAAAAATCAGTTTGCTTCATGCATTAATGACGGGTTAAATATTGAACAGTTAAGAAATGCATGCTGTTATTGCACACTGCCAATATTGATGAATTCTCGTCTATTTTGGAGTAGTTTGAGTGAAAGGGGATATAACTTAACAATTAAATACTTTAGCTATATAATAAAAGGCTTATTGAACTTATATAGGTGAATATTGGCATTCGTTGGCTGTCAAAATGCACTCGCAAGCTCGAGCATTTTCACAGCCAACTCGTGCCAATATTCACCAATATAAGTTCAATAACCCTATAATGTTGTACCTTTTATCTTTTCCTTGCCCCAAGACTATTATTTTTAGTCTCATTTTAAACTAAATCACGAAAACAAATTTGATTGTGTTGACGATGATTCTGAAGAATATCTTAGTCGTTTAGAAATAATAAAGTAAGCTTAGCCTAAGTTACACCGTTGCATCCTCTAAATTTCTTAATGACCGACTTACATATATGATCGGGGAAGGTGTAAACAGTTACGCAATATCATCCTTCTGAGACACCGATCTCTGTCCTTCGCTGTCAAAGCATAATCGTGCACAAATTCTTTCTCGTTCACAATGGACTCGGATCAGTTATTTTTTTTACTGTGTTGCACATATTTTTGCTGCGTCGGACAAAAATTTTACTGAGTCGGAACAGCAGCCAAAACACACGTGGAAACCCTTCCTGATTCGTGTATAGGTTAATGACGTGGCTTCTAATTATAGATTGCACCATGCAAATTGATTTTCCTGGCCTCTATGCGCCATGCGAAGGTAACAATGCAAAGGCACCCTAGCTAAAACGGTTTCATATACATATTCTTATTCAATTTTAGATTTTGAATCACTTTAATTATTACAGACGCAGAATGACCTGCATCTGTCTCACTTTCTCAAAGAATGAGGACAAAAATATCACTCTTTTTATACATAATTTATTCACTGTTCAACGAACTGTATTTCCGGGGGGGGGGGGGATGCAAGTGCAGATATGAATGTTATCCCCGTGCTAGATCGGTTGCAAAATTACGACTACTTTAAACACGACTTGACTACAGCAATGCATAAATTCGCCTATAGGTGGCGATAAACCGGAAACATGATGACGAAAGCAAAATCCAACTGGCGGCAATAAGCGCTTAAGCTACGCTTAGCGCTTAAAAAGAACTTCAATGTGTTCTTGTAACAGATTCAAACGCTCTACCGATCAAGCTAAAGGTGTCCATCCTTTACTCGATCTGTAGAGAGCAGTGCTGCACTGTCGTGTCACAGGTCCCAGGTTCGATCCTCAGCTGAGATATACGATACGTGACTGTTACATTCTCATGTTACTCCCCCCTGGAAACTCAACACGAGGACGTGCGCTGTATCCTTCTTTTCACATTTAGTTACACAAATATACATAGACATGTACATTTTAATATTAGAGTGCGGCAACATATCATCCCGCAGAATTCCAGTATAAACACGATCTCAACTTAAAACGAAGCTAAACCACGTGGTATGAATGGTCGGTCTCATTGACTTCACTTCCATCTCAACAGGTTGACTATATGTGTGTTTGAAATTTCGTACCACGAACCATCGCCTCCCAGTAGAGACTTGCCGATGGTTTAGTATACCTGGCATATAACGAAAGATTATGTGTTTTATGTAATGAAACAAAAATTGCAGATGAATATCATTTTGTATTAGAGTGCAGTGTTTTATCCAGTATAAGACAAGAATACCTACACAGATAATATAATGTACGAGACCAAATGTAATGGAATTTTATGAAATCATGTCAACGAATGTTAAAAACATGTGTATGTTTATTTTAAAGATATGCGAATTAGTCTGTTCTCCTTAATACATAACTTAATATTTGTGTACATATTTATGTATATATTTCACTTTGTTTATTAGCATACCTATATACATTCCTCTGACGTTGCTTGTATTGATACACAAGATTTCTGTATTGTACTTCATGTACCATTTCCATTGTGGTTTGAGCGAATAAAACGAATGAACTCGCTGGGCAATATGCCAGTCCGTCGGCTTTGAAGTACAAATCAATGAAAAGACGAGCATACCGAACAGTGATCAATTTCAAAACTCCTACAAAGAATAGAAAAATAAGAGTAAGTCTGAACATACTAGAGGTGGGATCAGGTGCCTAGGAGGAGTAAGCATCCCCATCGACCGGTCACACCCGCCGTGAGCCCTTTATCTCGATCGGGTAAACGGAATAATCTGTAGTCAAAATCAGCGTGTAAAGAGCGGTGTCGGTTGGTATGAAACATGTCAGACAGCATTTATCCAATGACAGGTTGTGTTGGTAAATTAGATTGTTATAACGACCATAGGATTCGCGAAATGCTGACTTTAAATGAGGAAAGGAACCTTCAGACCTCAACACCTAGATACACAAACCTCCAGACCTCGACACCTAGATACACAAACCTCCAGACCTCGACACCGATTATCACGATCTAGATACACGTGACGATGTGGGTCGTGTATCGGTATAAAAGGGGGCGTGTATCCGGAATTACACTGTATAGATGTACATGTAGGTTACGTTCAATATTTACAGCAATCCCGTCGTTTCTCGTCATTTTGGTTGAGAGTCCATGACTAGTTGTCAGAGTATGCGATCTGTTTCCACAGATTCTGTGTTTTGTGCTTATTGTTTTTTATTTGAACATTCTGATTTTTAAAAAAAAATCTTTCGCATCGGGTACACGGGGTAATTATTAAGTACATGTATCATATAATGCACTTGATGCTCAAATGAGCTTAAATCACCTTATTTACCAGAAATTTGCAACGCCCACTCCACCTCCTCCAATGGTAGGGGCCCAGGCGACCCCCTTCATCCCTTTTAAGCGCTTCACGCCTCAGTGTAACCTACTATTTTCTTAAATTGTCTAGACACATTAAAGCAGTGTTACATGTAGCTACACCCCCTGGTTCTATTGACATTTCTACACAAGATAAGATAAGATAAGCTTTATTTCAAGTCGGCATGTCATAACAACAAGGAAACATAAGCTCATGGGAACTTTTAAACCGACATATGACATATTTACAAACTAACAAGTAATGAGAAAGGACAATTAGATTACAACAGGAAGACGGTGTCAATCATAAGTCTACCATGCTTAAAGGTTTCATTTCCATATGAGGGTAGTCATTAAATAAAGTACTATTACTTAATAAGAAATGTAAGTTAGAACAATTTTACACGTCGATGGAAAAGATTGACTTGGATAAACTAAACTATAGCATGGTAGAAACACACCCACATATGGACTAATTAATTAAACTCAAAATTAACATGGAGACAAAGCAACAAAACATGCAGAGCAAACAAAATGCAGAATAAAACAGTCATGCACATGTTGCAACACTTAAACATCAATAGCAGACATCATACACAAGAACAATTAAGGCGTAAACAAATAAAGCAAAAGATGTAATAAGTACAAGTCAGGAATTGCTGCAGCAGTATGGATAGGACTTTGTATCTACAGGAACGTCATTTGCAGCCCTCATCGTTCCAGTGCGATTGTAAGAATTTTAAATTTTGATTAAAATGAATGATTAAAATTACTTGTGTCTCTAATATTTTGTGGGAAGCTATTCCACAGTACTGCTGCAGTATACCTGTAAGATTTCTTACCGTTCTGTGATGTTCTGACTGATGCTGGAGCTGTAAGATTTCTTACCGTACTGTGATGTTCTGACTGATGCTGGAGCTGTAAGATTTCTTACCGTACTGTGATGTTCTGACTGATGCTGGAGCTGTACGATTTCTTACCGTTCTGTGATGTTCTGACTGATGCTGCAGTATACCTGTAACATTTCTTACCGTTCTGCGGTGTTCTGACTGATGCTGGAGCTGTACGATTTCTTACCGTTCTGTGATGTTCTGACTGATGCTGTAGCATATCTGTGATGTTCTGACTGATGGAATCTGTAAAATATATTAGTGTATAACGAAAGTTTTATCTATTCTATGATCTTTATTAAATTATGTAAACATGGTGTTGCAATGCCATTAACTCCGGCAATTCTAAAAGTTTCTAATGCTATATTAATATAATAGTGCAGGTTTTTCTTATGTATAGTGATGATATTTTGGCTTTTTCTTAAAATTCTTCATATTACAAACATAATCTGAATACAGAAATCTCAATCTGAATACAGAAATGCCAATGCTCTTTGTAATTTTTCTATCTTTTAGATTGTGTTTGACTCTGTACAAAAATGCCATGACACTGGACAAAAGCTGAAATTTGACAATATAAACGAATCGATAGCCGGTGCTGCCGTTCTACATATATCTGAAATGTGTATTTATAAAGGAAGTCAATATCAATACCATAATTTCACTGTATCTTCACAGGATATATTGACGCGGATGGGGGAAAAAACTGGTTGCTTGTCATGAGTTTTCCTGCCAATTTAGCCGCTTGCATACGGTTAAAATGAAACCAGTCTATAATCAAGTTTTGCTATCTTTAACCACAGGCACCACCACCACCAAATGAAAAATAAATAAATATAGAGCCAAAAATTTATCATCTAATATATGTAATTTCCTCGTTGATCACCTTCATAAGTCGTTCTGCGTAGTCAATTTCCACTTTCTGCAAGCTTTTGAGATGACCACTTATAAGATTAATCATCTACCCAAGTCAGGGTTTCCGATCCGCTCCGGAGAAACCTTTGACTTGGGAAGATGAAGATTAATATTTATACATACACTGTATATTACATTATATGTGGTATATCACAAGCAGTCATCTCAAAAGCTTGCAGAAAGTAGAAATTGACTATGTAGAACGACTTATGAAGGTGATCAGCGGAGAAATAAAATATCTTAGATTTTTTTTATTTGGGGGGGGGGGGGGGTATGTACAAAAGCCTACCCACACTTCAGGTGCCTGTGTATTTAACAATTATAAGGCATAGTATCCAAAATCTGAGAGACCATACATACTTGTGATAAATATAATTTACACAGAGATCCAGTTATATATTATACATTTATATAATGTTGGTGTAGCATGCGCATGTTGTGTAGTAAGCTTTTAAAAATTCCCTTTAATTTTTCTTTTTGTTAACCGATGTTAATATATGCCATGTCTGAAGTCCATGTTTTTTGGGTGGAAATCATTAATTCATGTGTCTTAGAGCCTTCATATTCTATTAATACCGCTCTTTATTACTGAGTTATCATTAACAATCCGGCGTAGAAGCTATATCCTCCTTTTCATTTTATTGACAAAAATAACGGAAGTTGGACGATTCCATTCCTTCGGTTGGTAAGCTTCAGTTCGCAACCATCTAAAATACAAATAAAATACAAATCCCCCTAAAAGAACGAGAAAGTAAGAAATTACGAATTCCTTTATCTTGTTTTGAAAATTAAATGCATATGAAAATAGTTTGAACGGTACTTATGACGAACACATGACCTGGATTCCCTACAGTTCAGGTTCATCGGTCTCTATCCACCATATTGTAAACAGGTGCCCGGTGTGCTTGACAACGCCTGTTATGCCCATGTAACCAAACTCCTGGGGTTAAAGAAAAGGCGTGAAAACACAGAGATAACGAATCGGTCAAGATGAAGAGGTGTATATGTGAAATCTGTACGTGCGGGTAAGTAAAACTGCAAATGTATTTTTTTATTAAATGCAAAACTAACTACTTTTTCACATCATGTATGGTCTTGTTTAACAGGCGTACGTACTGACTTTAATTGATTAAATAATCAACACACTACTAATTATTTATTAATGTGAGACAAATGGTAATAATTACGATTGTTGTTTGACATTTGTACTTTGGGCCCACTGTGTATTTTGTTTTAGTGATGGACAGAGGTGTGTAAATTGCATGTTAGGTTACGCTGTGTATCTGCCCCGTATACAACACTCTATGCGTAACGCTATATATGCATGTAATGGCTAGTTAATGACCATATTACAAATTTTACAGCTTATTTTTACAACAGATACTGTTAAATATTCCACGGTCATTTTCTTAATTAAAACTTCTGTTAAGTATCCTAATTCAATCTTCCATCCATTTATTGAAATGAAAAAGTATATATATCATTCCTCAAAACAAGAATTGTAATCAAAGTGCTACAGATTATTTTTATTCTTTTTCTGGGATGGGGTGTAGGGTATTTTTCTTTCTTACCCCCTCTACTCTATGTAAAATATCTCGTACGACCAGAGAGTACATGTACTGACACATATATGTATCAGTAAAGCTGACCACAGGGGCTCGTCACGAATTGACCCTCTCTATTCTATATTTACACATATAGAATAGACGATGTCAAATTTTATTAAGACAAAACTTTCGTGACGAGCCCCTGTGAGCTGACTTCAAATCACACGATGCTGAACTAATTCAGACGAAATATTGGATCTTGGAGTAAATAGTTATATGGGTATTACTTTTGGTATGCAGTGGCATGAAGTTTTTACAGGCCATAAAAATACCCATGAAACGGTTAAAACAGTTTATATCACACATACTGCACACCAGTTTGAAAGTATTTCATTGATTGATATAGATTTATAAAGATCTTTCAGTTATTTTAATGCTAACTTAGATATTTTTTAAAGATATAAATTGAATTAATGATAAACTATAATAAAGTAAAAAGAGCTGTGATGTGTTGTAATGGGGGACAACTCTGTCAGTCTTCAGCAGTCAGCCTCAGAGTTCAGATTCATGTACCACATAAAACAAGCATCTTTGATTCCACTGTTAAAGAGTTTATCCTTGGAATCTTTATGAGATATGAAGAATATCTATACTGTGTCAATTCAGGTCTGAAGATCCTTTTAAATTTGCTTTCTACAAATGCATTGCATTTATATATAGTTTCTAAAGGCCTTCTTTCAAGATACATGTAGCTAGCAGTGGGGAGAAGGGGGTAGAGAGAAAGATGGAGAGAGTTAAAGGGAGGAGGGAAAGAAAAAAGGAGGCAGGAGAAGGAAAGAGAATAAAAGAGGGAGTTAGAGGGAAGGGAAGAGAGAATGAAGGAAAAAGGAGAGAGGAAAATAGGGAGGAGGAAGGGGAAGATAGAGGAAAGAGAGAAGTGAAGAGGGGTGGGAAAAGGAGAGAGGGAAATAAGGAGGATGAAGGGAAGAGGGAGGGAAGGGAAAAAGAAGGAAAGGAGGGAGGAGAAAAGGAGATTGGGTAGGAAAGAGAGAACAAAAGAATGAATGAGAGAGAGAGAGAGAAACCTATTTACAATAAATATATAGATCTATATATATACATTGTTTTCATCAAGGTAATCTCCCTTTAAGCTTGCTCAGTTACTGCCCATAGAAATAATATATTCTCATAGTGCATATATAATCAATTGCATGTCATGATATAATGCATGTTCAAGATATATGTATATACTCTTATGTTAGTGTACTGATGGTATAATGTGTGTTGTATTGCTATGTGTATATTGATGTGAACCTCTAATCGTACATGTATATGCTATATTTACAGTAACACATGCCTTTAAACCATATGGTTTTATGTTAATAAACTGAACTGAACCAAGTATATCTGATTGCCAAAAAAATTGCCACAAAGAATCTTTTTTCTGAGTTTTAAAAAAAACTGTTGTTAAGCAATTTTTGGTGGCTGCATGAAGAAAAATTCACAGAGTATTTAGCATATTATTTTGTTATTGATAACCTTGTGACAATCTGATCATTGCCCCTATAGAAACTCTTTGGTTTAAGTTTAAACTGAAATCTTAGTATAATATAATTCCTTAGCCACTGAATTCTTTATTAACTTAGTAAAACTTGAGTTCTGTTTGAATTTTTCAGTTTTTATGTTAACATGGGTTAATTCTATCAGGTAGACCTCAACTTCAAGCATCTCTTTGTTGAAGTCTGTATAAGCATTATTTATTACAACAAAGCATGCTACTTTTTCATGCCAATAAATACTGTCCTTAGCATAATGCAATTCAATCGGTAGAAAGGGATTATTTGTCAAAAGAGTGTAATCAAAGGTCTATATCTTCCTTGAGAAGTTTAAATGATCCCTGGTCTGCATTTTATTCGATTGAAAATTGTTCATTTCATTTTTGTTTACTTTATGTTGGCAATGGTGGTTCCTATGTCTGCTTTTGATTTGTCGTATTTATCCATATTAAATATTCTAATGTCACTGAGAAACTGCTGCTTACAGGATATATCTTACTGATCGGCCGTATCCACCCCGGTCACACTGCGTGATTACAAGGAGCATCATTAGTTCCTCAATTAAAAAAATTAAAAAAGCTCATGTTGTGTATTACAATATTTAAATAAAACATTAAAATGGAGAGGATTTAAATTTTCTGATTTAAAAGTGTCATGTACAAGCTTGAAAATGATTACAGCAATGTATTTATAGGGAGTCAAGTTTTTAAAACTGTACGAGCAGTTTATATAATTTTATATCATTTAAACTGGTCAGAGATTAGCTTGATTCCTTTTAGTGAATGATATTTTTAAAACTCTAATTTATTATTTACTTCATTTATGTTTCCGATATTTTTGCATTTTACCTTTGATATCTTTATAAATTAATAATAACTACTTCCTCAATGTGCTGCAGTTGTGAACACCTTAGGGCCTGAACTGCAAAGCTTGAAGCCAGCATACTTTTCAGGAAGCGCTACCTTGATGAAATATACGTTGGCATAAAGCATTGCTGTTCATACCCTCATGTATTTTCAAAAATCAAATTCATTTCTTAAATATCAACCTCGAAAAAATATGGATCTGTTCTTTACAACCCTTCACAATTTTGAGAGTATCTTTAAAACTAGTAATTACTTCAAACTAACTTTTATTTGTTTGCAACAAATTTTATGAGGTTTTAAATGAGAATCTCGTCATCACGAATATTTCTTGCTGCAAAACAATCAATGTCTCCCTTATTTGTTTAAGATTATATCGGTCATGAAATTTTCTTGCCACAAATCAGATTATCACTGGTAAATCGCAAAATCTCATCATTAATTAAAATTGGTTAACAGTATAACTTGCATATGCCCAAGTAAATTACTAGTTTCTACATGCAGATAAAGGTAGATTCATTTGAATTTAAGGTACACAACACTGAATTTTTCGTTTTTAATTAAGAAGCTTGCTCCCACTAAATTGAACAAAGCCCTCTTGGGTACATCTGGTTTCTCTGTTTTTGGTTTCAAAACTAATAACAGCAACAGTAGACCTGATAATAGCTTATCAAAAAGGACATTGATAAAAAAAACCAAGTTCCAAGATATTCATGTGGTACGTACAATATTAAATACAAGCCATATTCAGATAATTCACTTGGGCTCCATTCAACCTTAATTTGTATGTACAGACTGCATTAATTATATGCACAGATTAATTAATGTGATAAAATATCACCAGTTATTCTTTGGACATTATATAACTGTATGCAATTGTCAATGAATCTTCAGTGACCCTAGGATTATTGTAATAAAATCTTGTGTGTATTCTCTCAACACAGTGACTGGTTTTAAATTCCTCATTAAATCAGTGCCAAAAAATTAGGGTCAGATGAAGATTAAATTATCTGGATCATACAGGAGAATTAACATATTCAATTAAATGTTAGGGTATAGCTCATAACCTAATTTTCAGGAAAGTTTATTGATGGGTGCATGATTGTAAACTCACACTCTTCAATATCTATACTAGATTGTTTTCTTTTTTACTTTGAAACAGTTGACCATAAAACTGTGAAATTTGATCTATAGGTCTCAGAATTTACTGGAATAAAGTGAAACTGAGATCAAAGTTAAACTTGTGTCAGCAGTTTTATGACACCCCCCCCCCCCACCTCCCAGAGCCAGGTGTTGTAATCCACACACCCATGAACTTCATGAATGTCAACTTTCTTAAGTTTTTTTCTTACTCTGGGCTCTTCCTCAGACATCAATGTTCAATCATGATTCATTCAAAATTTAGATATTTACTTTGAATTTGATACCACAGTTCCCAACACTGTATAGATACATATCACTTATCCATTTAGATGTTACATGTAAATTGAAAATCTTATTGTAAACAACAGTCAAGTGTTTTAAAATTGTTACCGTAGTTCAAATATTCAAACAATTAAGTTCCTTGTTAGGCTAATTAAAATTGATTGATAGATTATCATCCCCGCCCGCCCCTCAAAAAAGGGCCCACCCTGATGTTTTTTCTCTCGCAAAAATTACGATTTCAAACAAACTTGCTTCCCAGTGACATGAGTGAATGATTAAAGTCACAGAATGTTAATTTTATATCTTCTACCAAGGATTCTTTTAATGTTACCTTTGTGTGATGCCTTTTGTCATTAATTTTTTTCTCGGGAAATAAACATTAAAAAATAAAATCCTCCCACCCACCCCATTTTTTGATAGTCTATTAATTAAGTTGAATTGGCCTTAACTTTAAAAATGTAAAGACTAAAAAGTTGATATTGGATTGTGATCTCTCAATTTATTGATTATACCACCATCACCTTTTGAATGTTCTTGTTTTGACTTTGACCTCTGGAACTGAAATGATATGCATAAATTGTTATTCTATTAATAGGCGTCACAGGTGCCCCCATCGTCCCACAAATGTCATTAACAAGGGATCCCATCCATGTGTCCTCACAGAATACAACAACGAGTACAAACAACATCCACTTCAGATGAGGGAGGCTTTCAAGCCCTCGGCCGAGGCCCTCCGAGGAGGACAATTTGAGGACAAAACCACTCAGAGGTAATGTCAATCAATTTCTAGCATCCAATCCTAGGCTTAATATCAGATGACTGACAGGGGTTCACAAACCAGGTCAATTTGAAGGTGGTGCTTATTTCCTCCGGGGCCTTTAAGATGCTTCCATACAAGTTCTGCAACTCCATCAACAGTGGGGATCATGTCAAATAATTTTTAAATACTCTATTCTAAGAGAAAGAGAAAATAAACAAAGTGGCTGTTTTGTCTAAATAATTTTCTTCACTGCGACAGAATATAATTTTTTAATTTTCAGATATGTTAGCTTTAAGAATTCGGTATATTTGCCGAAATATTCTGATCACTTGTACAAATATGACTATATAATATATGTTTATCCAAAAAATCACTTTTACCAGTATGGTCAAATTTTCTTTATAAATATGGAAATACAATTATGTTATTTGTGCAAGAATTAGAATTGCATACAAAAATCCAAATAAAAAGAACTTAACAGGCTTATAGCGAAGTGCTGGGGATGAACAGTTTTGATTCATTATAGACGTAATTCATTATATCCAATAAGATTATAATATATATGTTTTAAAACTACAGGAAATGAAAATCAATTCGCTGTAAGCGTGAATTCATTATAAGTTTGTTTGCTATAACCGTGTTTTACTGTAGTCAGGTTATGATTCAGGATTTAATGACAATTAATTATTCAAGATTGATGGTTTGAGCATTTAAAATACATGCAGTATCTGTTTCTCTGTCTTTGATTCCAATCCAAGACATTTGTTCAATGAAGTCCATACAATCACATTCAAATTTCATATCAAATTACATGTTTTCCAATTCTGAGTTTAAATTGATTTATTCTCTTTTTAAAAAAAAAACCATAATATTTTACAACTATACATATAATAAATCAATAATGCAGAGATTATTAAGAAGAATAACAGACAAAATTATTGATTATAGAAGTAAAGATATGGGTGGGTTTTTTTCAAGGCTGTGATTATCATTAAACAGATGAGTTTCTGTAGTAGATGTATACAGACATAAAATGATTCCAGCAAATTATTTTGTTATAATATATTTAAAAGATAAAAAAAAAATTGTAAAATTAGAGAAAAGTATAAAAGACAGATGATAGTAATACCTAGTAAACTGTCAGTAAATTTCAGTATTTTTATTATTCCTTAGACCTGTTTCACAGAATAAAATCTCAATTTTTTTTTAATGATCTGTGTGACAAGAAATAATCAAGGTGTGAATTATCTAACATCTCAATCAAGATGGATGTGATATTGAACATCAATAATTCATTTGTATCTATGACAATCTGTTAGGACTTCTATGACAACAGGAATCAAAGTGCATCAACAAATCATTCTCTATGCAAGTAAACATACAGGTGATTCCCAGGTGTCAATTATAGTTATTGATGTAGGAGGCCCTTAGGAGGAGATATATATTGTATGTTATAGAGTTTATTGGGATTTCTTTAAGATATTTCATTATATAGACAGAATTTATAAACTTCACAAGTGAATGAAAATATTTCCTTTTCGACAAAAAAAGGGAAGAAATATATTAATGATGCCATCAACTGCATGCTCCAACTGTGAAACATTTTACGTTATTGACAAAACTGAAAAGATCCATAAATGATCAGATAAAATCATTTGGTGATAATAAAAGTAAAAAATAAAAGTCAGCTCATTTATGAAATGAATTAGTTTCCTTTAAAAACATTTCTCTGTAAAAGCATTTATCTGTATCGCAACTGGTACATCACTAGGTAATTTAAATATAACTTGATTTAAATTTAAAAAAAAAAAAAGAAACTCATATACATGGACACGTTGTTGTAAAATGCAGTATATGAAAGGGACTTTACAAATTTCATCAATGAAGAAATATCAAATTTTTCTATTCCTGTGTACAACAGTCTTGGCCAGATTCACACCTCTACCACATTTATGATCCACCATCAATTATTCAGAATGTAAGTGAAGATCCGTGATTGGCCCTCTCTTTGACCATCCATCCATTTCATACCAATTAACCACCGACATCACCACATTACTTTAGCAAAATCAACAGCCCTGCTAGCCATCAGATAACACATCTCCCGGAAATTTAAAAGTGAGCACTGTCATTCGAAGAAGATACAGAGAAATGGAGAGTTCGGAAGGAGCGAATCAAAGCAGTGATAATTCAGCTCGTGGGGGAGATGGGGATTTCAGACCCAAAGAGGCGCCCAGTGGACAAGAAGCTGGGGGAATTCAGTCTGTGAAAAAAGAACCTACTATTCAGAGTTTCAAGAACAAAGATGCAGCTGATGGCAAATCTATAATGTCTATGAAAATTGATGATGAAACTGCTCCAAAGGCGTCCCCACGGAAAGAGAGAGTAAATAATGGAGAACTAGAAGTTAATAAAAGAAATCATAAAAAGTCAGACCCGAAACAGAAACAAGTCTCCCCAAGGAATCCAAAAGACGTGACAAAGGAGAAAGACAGAGATGCGAATGCCCAGTGGATGTCAGAATGGGAACAGAGAGGAAGTTCCCAAGGAGGTGGAAAAGTGGGGAATACCCAAAGGGATGCTAACAAATATTGGGAGGGAACTCTAGCTAAACGGCTGGACAATGGTGACACTCGGATGTACGTAGCGCCTCCACGGGCAGGTAGCATCCCACAAAGATCACGGTCTATTGACGGGCTTCATCAGATCAAAAGAAAACCAAGTCACAAACTTGGAGAAAGCAAGCAGAAGGAGGCATCGGAGAGAAAAATTGGTGATTTTTACGATAAATATGTTGAGAAAATGTCAGTTAAGAATCTCACTAAAAAAGAGGTTTCACAGGGGGTGATTGGCGACTTCTACTCGCCCAGGAATACAGATGACTTCGTTACGAAGCTTGAAAACGAAAGTAAAAGCAGACGACAAAGTAGACAAAGTACCGGAAACAAGAGGTCAAGACTCAATTCCAGAGAAGAAGTTCACATAAATGATGAGACCAATGGCCAGTATTGGCTTGTGATGGATCTGGAGACAAACAAGGGGTTCAAGGTGAAGAAAGCATCTTCTCCTCAGTCTGCCATGAAACCCGACCATTCGTTGAGCATATCTAGTGCTGGAAGCCACAAGTCTTCTATACCGGATGAAGAACGCTGGGAGATGGCGGTGTCTGAAAAGTCCGTCATGCCTCAGTCAAAATGGCCTTGGGATAAATCGGCAGACCCTAGAACTCGTGGAAAAAACCATGACGACCTTTTCAGAAAGGACAAAGAAAATTTCACGAAACTGGGATCACGTAGCACAAAAACAAAAGCTCCCTGGGAAACTCCGGACTTGCAGGAGTCGACATTGTCAACCAAGAAAGATCCGGATGATATCTTTAGAAAAGATCCTGTATTGAAAGAGAAAAGCTTTCAGTTAGAGGAGAATAGTCCTTTAAAAGTTTTAGCTCCTTGGGAAACTCCTCACGGGAAAACTTCGAATGATTTTGATGTATTGTTTGGAAAACCAGCCTATGGAAAGAGCCGGGTTCCACAGGTCAGTCCTAGTAAATCTTTCGATGGCGGTATTCAGCCGGACGTCTTACCAGCCCGTCACAGAAGCAAAGCCGATGAATATCATCGTGGGCTTCATGGCGGAAATTCAATGCAATAAGTCCAGGATCTGACGAAACCAGACGTGTACATAGTGAACATTTTAAACTGTTGGACTTTGTGATATTAGCTGTTGTACAAGCTGTCTAATGACCAAACTGTACATTACACCTTTTGTTTCTATTGGAGTTTTCCATTTTGTGTTGTATTCATGACTCCTGTTGTTCGTATTTCCACGCTTAAAAGCAGACAAAATGTTAAATAAATCGTAAAAGAATATTAAAAAGGAACCCCGGACACAAAAAACTGTTATAAACAAGACACTAAATTAATTCTGTGCGAGATGACTAGTATGGAAATAACTTTAACATTACAAATAAAATGATTCAAACTCTTACAAATGTAGAATTATGGATGTCAAAGCAAAGTCATCTGTAACACATAATAAGCGTATGGCACCAGCGGTCGCAAAGAAAATTCACCACATACTAATTTGGAAAACTAAGACACTTTCGTTTTCACCACCATTTGAGAAAAAAGACCGTTCTATATTACATGGTCAGTCTTTCTTCTCGCAGTCCATTATTTTGTATCCGGGTGTGGATATTCGGTATACAGTGTATAAACAGTTACTTGTATCATAGCTTTGTTATTCATAGCAGGCCGCGCCATACATCTTCAATCAGGATTCTGGGAATATTCTTATTAATTACAGACAGGACTACATTAAACACCCACTAGAGCGACCCTTTGTTCGAGTACCAGAGCAATATAAGCGACCCCAGGGAGAGATGGAAGGAATGACGTCATACAAGAAGGAATATACAGGTATATATTATCATAAATGTAAGATTTCAGCGAAGAAGAAATCATGAACATGTACATCAACCCATCTGAATTTTACATAGAAGATTGTAATATATATTTCTCAGAATATAATATTCTATAATGTTGAAAAATGCTCTACTACAGTTCCTATGTATTCAGATGATATAGTATCAAGGTAAATATAACCTGAAACTATTGAAAATCAAAATGGCGTAAAGTCGCCCGACTCCTTAATATACAATGTTGGATGGTGTGATGCTAAACTTATTCTACAAAAGATTTTTAAATGTCCGTTATTTCTATTAATCACAAAATGTTTATTGTGAAAACATAATATAAAAACATGTAAAAATCAATCGACGATTTACTTTAAATTATCAATATCCCTCAGTGTCAGTGAAAAAAAAGCATGGCGTAGATAATGTCGAATCGGAAATGATTGATCTAGAGATTGAGCCATGATAGATTTAATTTTCAATTAATATACACAGGCGCGTATTATCATTGTACCCCGGCGTAGTCTCGATCTGTGATCTTTAAAATATTCATCCTGAATGCAATATCTCTGCTCTGCGAACCTGCTATGTCAATATCAACAACAAATCTAGCATCATGTTGCTAAGCGAGGTAACGGGACAATAAAATTTCTCAATCGATACTGTAGAACTCGAGTTGTAGATCAGTTTACACTAAGAGATCATTCCGTGGCATCTTATCTTAAAACCCTTCGATATCTCAGTAATAAATTTTCAAATAAACATTGTTAAGTTAATTTGTGTTAAAAACTACAGCGCCAAACATTCCACTAGATCTTGAAACAGGTCTAGAGTCTAACTCCAGCGTTCACCTGGTCTGATTACATCCCTGTGACCCCACTCTCACGTGGGTACTGTGAAGCACACCTGGAAACCAAATCGGGTGTGTATTCTTTGCGCACGTGCTTTGACTTTTTCTGCGACGCTTTACGCCAGCATACCTCAGTGCGTTACGCCAGCAGACCTCAGTGCTTCACGCCAGCATACCTCAGTGCGTTACGCCAGCATACCTCCGTGCGTTACGCCAGCATACCTCCGTGCGTTAGCGCTTCATGAAAAGGTCAGCTGGCGTGAAACGTTAAAAGTCTGCTGGCGTGAAACGTTAAAAGTCTGCTGGCGTGAAACGTTGTTGTTCATACCCTCAGGTATTTTCCAGAAAGGAAATTCATTTTTTTATATTAACATTTTACTTTCATATATGTCTGAATTTCCAACCAACCAGTAGAACTATCTTTATCAAGATTCATACGCACATTGTTCACATTCATCATTTCAATTGGTAAAGATATCGATTGTATGATTGATTGTATATTGTTTAACATCCCACTCGAAAATTTTTCACTCATACGGAAACTTCACCATTGCTGGTGAAGGGCTGCAAAATCGGCGCTTGCAGCCTTTGAGCAGTGAGGGTCTTTATCGTGCTACACCTGTTGTGACACGGGACCTCGGTTTTTGCGGTCTCATCTGAAGAACCGCCCCATTTAGTCGCCTCTTACGACAAGCAAGGGGTACTGAGGACCCGGATCCCCACGGGACGTAAAGATATCGAAGACTGTATATATTTAGTAGTAATTGTGTATTAACGATGAGGCTGTGCACGTGCACGCAACATAAACACAAATAAACTTCTTGCGATTTTCTATTCATGTATCTGCATTAGATATCACTGCCGACTGTGATCTTTTGAATAAACTTTTCTGGTGTTTTAAGACAGATTATATAGCTATTAGCAGCCAAACGTATTTAACTGTTAAGAAAATCAATCGCGTGGTGTTAAATGCGATTTAGTAAGTTAAATCACGTAAAGCATTGTTGATACTTTAAATCAACATAGGGGTCTTTGTTTGTAGTGATCGTCATGGTTCAGTGGAAAACAAGACAGACCTGAATTTCTCTTTGAATCGACTTATTTATAGCATTCTTTTAACCCCTTGGCTGTGGCAGATTAAAAAAGAATTCCTGCAATGATTTGTTTTCTTTGCCTGTAAATATTTAATGACCCCTTAATTGGCATTGATGATGACGGTATGTCTGAAATGTTTACACGCGGGAATCAACGCGGTGTTTGTAGTTAATCATAGCGAAAAAACCACTTTGAAACTTATTGAAATATAATAGAAAATAGGCAAATAATTTAGAAATATTAAAGTTTCTCTACAGTTTGATTTATTTCAAGAACAGAAGATATACTTCTATATGTACATGTACTAACATTATAAGACAGTAGAAAGGGTTGCCGTGAGTTTGTTTGAAGGGCGAGGTATGCTGTACAAAATTGATATTTCAAAATTTTAAAGAACTGGAGGTTAACGCAGTTTTAATAAATCTACTGTGTGTTAATTTTGTAGAAGAGTGTACACATTAATAGCAACATAATAGGAACATGTCAACATTATTTATTTATATATTGTGCACATTTTAGAATTATTTTGATATGTTTATATAGTTTCTAGTTCCAGATAGAAGAGTGATTATGTTTTCTTAGTTTAGCTGGATTGGTTTACACTATATGCTGAGGTTTCGTTTATGATTATATAGAATATATCTGTTAATTCAAATAATGTAAACTGTACCGTTTTTCCTTCAGTGACGTAATATGACGTGCGATTCAGTCTCTCTTTGATACGCATTTCAGAAAAGCACCAGGAGCCGACACGGATGATAAAACACGATGGGCAGCGCCAGACCCAGGGCAGATTTGAGGGGGAGCCCACCTACAAGTGTGAGTAGCCTCAATGTAGGATAGAGACATGTAGTGTGCTGTGAAAAATAGGTTGGTTAAAACACACCGAAACATTCAGTAAAACTTTAGCGCTTTCACATCAAATCTTCGGAAGCTTCTGAAGATTTGAAATGAAAACGCTAAAGTTTTACCCAAAATTTTCGTGTTTCTTTCTTGTATATTACATACTTATAATAATAATTAATAGAAATAATGATTAATACAATTATCGCAAAGCCAATTGAGTATACTTGACTAGTGTCATTACTTCTTCTGGAGTATGAATTTAACATATAAATGAAAAGTGTATACTTGTATATAAATGAATATTCGTTATGCTTATGAGGAAGTCAAGAAATTAATCGAGTATAGTCAGTCAGCTTTGTGATATTTTTATTATACTATATATATATATATATATATATATATATATATATATTTATATACATGTATATTAACATGCGTTTAATTATAAAATATTCAAAATCTACAGAATGATATAGGGTAAAAACAAAACATAAGGGTGGTATATTTTTGTGAAGGAATTGATCATGCACGTTGAAAACCCTGTGTGCGTTCAGGAAAACAGGCCTGGCTGTTCCGTGTTTGTACCTTCCTGATTCACAAGCATGGAACTTGTAGGAAATCTAAGTAATACGGACCTCATTCAAATGTAACATTTGAATCTATTGTGGCTGTACAGATTTTTTCATTATGTATTTGTGCTACAATACAAAACTGGTTTCAAAAAGCGATTATAATACACAATGTTTAATTTTATACAGCCGTTCTGTGCTACAGCAGGATAGATAATGTTTAGAATTAATCTTGCCATTTTGTTTTCAGCTGACTACAGGAAATGGGATATGTCAGGTCGTGTAGGTCCGTACGTCTCCCAGGACGCATGGCAACCACCTACCAATAGGTTCGAGGGCGAAAGCACAATGCAACACGATTTCATCAAGTACGACGCTCAAAGGCGTGGCATGATCAAACCGCCACAGGCCGCTCAGATGTCCGACTCCCCCTTCAATGACAAGACTGGTTACCGCGACGCTTACATCAAACACCCTCTGGAGCCAAAGTACGTTCATCCCAAAGAGCTTTACAAGGGCCCTGCAGCACCTTTCGAGGACCTGACCACGTTCAAACGAGATTATAAGGGCAACCCTGGAGAGATTACTAGAAGCTTCAAACCCGATAACCAAGCTTTCTCGTCCGGGAAGCCGCTAGAGGACACCACCACCAATAGAAATGACTATCGAAAATGGCCGATGGAGCGCCCATTTGTACATGCGCATGAGCAGTACAAAAAACCGGATGGAAGTATGGAAATGACCACCACACACAACGCCACCTACCGTGAGTTGCCGATAGACAGAGTGGTAGCCCATCGTCCTTCGTCTGCCAATAAAGCGCGCAATGCGCCATTCGAGGGAAGTACTAGTTATGCAAACGATTACAAGAAATGGGAGATGAGTAAAAACAAACCCATGATGCGAGATGAATATCATCCAAATATGGCGCCATTTGAGGGTCTCTCCACTCAGAAGGCTCATTTCGTTCCTCATGAATTACAACCAAATAAAAGCTTTAGACCCGACAACACAGCATTCCAGAGCGGGTCTAAATTTGAAGGTGGTACTATGTACCGCTCGGACTATACCCCTAAACATGTGGATATTTGCCCTGTCGTAGGAATAGAAAAGGGTCAGGCGCAATACCAGTTCGTAACCACTGACCAGCGTGGTCACAAGATGTACCAGCCAGTTTTCGAGAGTGTCCAGTCGCTGACAAATGGAATGCAGTCCCCGAACCGGATGCAGATGACTGCTGCATAATTTGTGAACAATCTAGAACCGTATTTCATTTGTTTCATGTACAGTCTGTGATATTATGGTTTAATGGTCACGTTCTGATGACCGGCTTTGATTGGGGTCGGGGACAAAAACTAGATTTCGATTGTATTTTCACTGTAGTGCCTTTTTCTGTTTGGTTTCTAAAAGGCAGAAAAATAGAATCTTGAAGACAAAAATGCCGCGACCCTGTAGTGCTATAGAACTAACAAAAAGTCATCACATTTCCGAGAAAGATAGGCCTTTTCATTAAACATTAGTGACGCAATATATTAAGTATCAGCTTCTAGTTTTTTCTCCTTCAATATTACTCCATGCGCTACTCTTAAAGTCATTATATACCTCTATTTTTGTAGATCTAATTTAGGTCGCCGTTTTTGGTGTCCAGATGATAATATGTATTCACGTTTCGTAGTATTTTGTGTTTGTTAAACAACAATACAGAATATGTTGCCAAAATAAAATTGTCTGCCGATTTCATGTCGCACAGTTGCTAACAGTTTGCAGTACTGAGCACATGAATTTTATCTGTGTTGGAAATTTATGACGTCATGTACGGTCCATAGACTCAACGGTATCTGTGCAGCATAAATTCACGAATAATCGTTGTTGTTTCGTTATAGGTAATAATAATTTTGTGATTAGTAAGGTATATGATATTAATGGATGCGTTATTCCTCTTGCTTTTTTTTCAACCTGCCGCTTCAAATGTCACGAAATTTATTCTTTTCCCAGCAATAAAAAAAAAATCCTCATATTTCATATACTCCAAGTAATTAATATCCTTTGTAATTTGAAACACAAGATTTCACAATGTTGTTACATTTTGCATTATATACATGTATATATAATCGCTGTACTTTTTCTTTTTATTTTATTACATAGAAAAATAGAATGCGATAATATTAAAAGAGATTTAATGTTATGAATTGCTGGTTGTTATTTTTTTTTTATAGAAAAAAGGGTTTGCATTTTAAGTAATGTTGAACTGTTGGCAAGGCTTAGTGTAAGTGGATGAAAATAAAACAACTTTGGGACCCGGGAGACGTTTTGAGGAGGAGTTATTGCGAGAAGTGATTTTAAGAGCACTGGTGGTGATTAACGACAATTTAAAAATTAATCCGTGTTTGAAAGAATGCTTTCCACGATTCCATATACATGTACTTTAAAATTTAACTCAACATCCAAGTTTTAGAGAAGTTTTAAATAAACAGATTTACACAATGGATTCAGATCAAACGTAATTTATTTTTAGTGCATACAAATATACTGGCTATACTAGAATTATCCAGAACAAGTTACCTTCACTTACCGGGTGACCCAACATTTTGTTTAATAAAAACAGAATATTATTTCATACTCTCAATCCAATACATCTACCTTTTAATTTATCGAACTTGAAGCACAGAGTAGATATTGTAATAAAATGCGAGTTCGTTGTATACATATCTGATAAAAACGCGGGCATGTCTGGGAGAGTCGGCGATTTAATCGGATTTCAGTCTCCTAAAATACGATACTAATCACTAAACTTTACAGCAGCTCATTTTGTATATCATGGCATGAATGTAAAATTCATGATGTAACATGTGTTGGTCATATCGTAATATCAAATCTATGTTAGTCACTGTTTTGGTACTCGGGAAGAATCCTCTCTATTTATCATTCATTTTATTCGATCAAACCACAATGGAAATGGTACATGAAGTATAATACAGAAATTTCATGTATCAGTACAAGTAACGTCAGAGGAATGTATATAGGTATGCAAATAAACAAAGTGAAATATATAAATATGTACAAACTACAGTACTGACGGAACAATACGGTACTCGGGAAGACTTCATTCTCTCTCTCTCTCTCTCTCTCTTTCTCTCTCTCTTTCTCTCTCTCTCTCTCTGACAGAATAATACATACAGTAAGAGATGGGATAATAATACAGGATCTTCGTATTATCTTTCATATGTATCTATCAGGTTCCCATTTCCGTCATTTTGTTAAGAAGCGTGAAAAGCTGATTTCTCCATTTCCTGCCGTGCTTAGGTCCTATTGAAGCCGTGTGTAACATTGACTGCATAGAGCTAGATCTAATAAAAGTTATCTCTGCAATTAGTTTAAGGAACAAATCCGACGCTCTGATATGTGGAATTTCAAAATAGAAATAAAACTTGGGAAGTTTTTTGATAATTTTTATGCGAGAAAAAATATTTTAGAAATTGAACCTTGAAGGTATCACTGCACACGAATGGAATGGGCGACGAATACCGAGACTCCGCTCGGCAATGGAGGGTGTACTCTCTTGTGTTACTGATCTTCCTGACTGCTGTCATCGTTGGGTTCGCTGTGTTGATCGTGTATTATGAAATTATCCGTGTACCGGAAGGCGCCGGACGTTGTCGTCGAATAAAGCTTAAGGAACAACTTCTACAAGGCGATCCGGGTCGAGCGCTTTTTCAAGATCTGACAGAAAGCGAGCTATCCGCCCTGGAAAAATATTTGTATTCCAACAAAGCGTTTAACCTGAAAACTACCAAAAAATTCGCACCGAATTCGAGTTATTTGTATAACGTGGAGCTGTTACTACCTAATAAATCATCAGCGTTACTTTACCTGGACCCCGTTAACGAGTCGCCAAGAGAAGCCCGTGTCGTGTTGTTCCGCGGCGACTTGACTCCTGCGGTGGTGGAGGAATATGCCGTGGGTCCGCTGAACAGTTTAGAATATCATAGACTTCTAAAGTCAGTGCCTTACATTTACAGACCGGTATCGACCATTGAGACCCGCGCGGTCCGGAAACTGCTGAGACGAGTTGACGTCACACTTAAGTATGTTTTAGAGGAGAGTTTTGAGGCTAGCTTCTTTGATTGTGATCCACAATGTCTGATTATGGATTACTACACCCCTGTGTCTTCCGCTGTGTCCGGGAAAAACGTGCGCTTGATGTGGTACTGGACGCATTACAAGGTCCAACAACCCATGCTCAACCCTGTTGACTTTTTCATCTTGTTCAATTTTGACGGACCAGACCCTACACGGTACCACGTAGAACGGCTGTGGTATTCAGGACAGGAGTATAACTCTCCCGAGGATATTCTTGAAGCATACATATCAGGAAATTTGGTAAAATCCTCGATCCCATTCCCGGTGGATCCACACAATTCAGTCTCTAACGATGAAGCAATACCAACATTGAGACGTAGTCCAAAAGTGGTGGAACCAGATGGACAGAGATACTCAGTGAATCAGGGAAGGATTCAGTATATGGAGTGGGACTTCCACTTTCGGATGTCGACGTCCATCGGACCACAACTGCTGGATATCAGACATAGGAACAAACGAATTCTGTACGAGCTTAGTCTTCAAGAAATAGCAGCGTTTTCATCCGGGTATCACCCATGGTTACGTTACTCGAACATGGTTTACAGTAGTTTATTTGGGAGGTATGTTAGGCCACTGATACCCGCTGTGGACTGTCCCCAACACGCCACTTTTATCCCAATCAAAATGTCCCGAGAGGGCGTGGTGTCTACAGTTACTATTCCTAGCGCCTTCTGTGTGTTCGAACAGGATTCTGGTTCCCCACTTCGTGTACATACCTCAAATAATTTTTACTCAGGATTATCTGATATTTCATTAACACTGAGATCTATCATATCTATACTTGGTAACGAGTTCATCATTGATTTTGTTTTTCGTTTAAACGGAGTGTTACAGACCAGAGCTACAATTGCAGGTTTTCCAATGGGAACATTCTATGCGCGTCAGGAATCGCGTTATGGATTTCGATTACGAGAAAATTTCATAGCACCAGTGCGACAGTTTTCATTTCATTTCAAGGTAGATTTAGACATACATGGCACTAGAAATCGTTTCCAAACTCTCGATATACAAACTCAGGATGTAAACACGGGTGACTGGTCTGTAAATGGAGACACAGTTTTTCAACAGTTAAAAATACGGACTGATCTCAAAATGACTGAACAAGAAGGAGCAATTAAAAACATTTCAGGAAAATACTTTTTATTCCATAATGACAAAATTAAAACTAAATACAACGACCCTCGTGCTTATCGATTACAACTGATAGGGGACGCACCTGGCCAATTATTGTCCCCGGGAACCGGAAATGAAGCAGCGGTTTCTTGGGCTCGTTATTGTTTGGCGGTAACAAAGTGTAAACATACGGAAACTAGCAGTAGTTCTATTTACTCCATGTGGGATTCACAGGAACCAGTGGTCAACTTTCAAAATTCTATTGATGATAATGAAAACATTATTGATGAAGTGAGTAAACATTTACTACTAGTTTTCCCCTTTGACATCTCAAATAGTACTTAGTGATAGTCATTTCAAATAGTACTTAGTGATAGTCATTTCTTCATGAATGCAATGCAGTTGTAAACAATGAGCGTATGAATCATGACAAATATAGTACATTTATATGTGGAAATTCTGACAAAAAATATCAATCTCTACCCAGAGTTATCGTTCCTTACACTCAGTTACAAGTGAAAGCAAGGAACGACAACTCTGGGTAGAGATTGAAAAAAATATAGTAGAATGCAAGTATAAATATATAAAAAATAAATTTCATTTTGACCATAGTTTAAAGCCTCGTGTATTTTCAAAAATGAAATTCATATATTTGATTATAGTATATGCATAAATCTAAGTATAATTTTTTCGAGCTTTTAGTTTTGAGAATATACCTCAACTTTGAGTGCTTATATTAGGTTATAGTGTATCCCGTTCCAAACATGGTTGTACTAAATTTGTAGTACACACATGGTAAAATTCTTTTTCATCTCTCCGCTTAACAGGATGTGGTTGCCTGGGTGACACTGAAGACCTACATGCTTCCATCGATGGAATCACTTCCAGTTTTCCAGACCACAGGAAATGTGCAGTCTTTTATTCTGTCACCTTTTAATTATTACAAAGAAGATCCTTCCGGTACATCGAGAGATGCATTGGATATAGAAAATGATCCAGGTCCAACGACGCACCTTTTAAAACAGAATTCAACAGAGTATATCAATATCAGAAACCATGGTATTACAAAATCGTTTAAGTGTTCTACCGAATACCATGTTACAGATGAAAATATGCTGACTGAAAATTAACTACATTTTTGAAAATGATGAGAAACATTGAATTCTGACGGTAGCCATTGTTTATTTTCTTTTTTGCATCCATTTATACAAAAGTAACTGCATCTTCTTGTACAATTGTCACAACTAGCAACAGAAAATTGTTTGTGTGCACGTAGTTACAGCGTATTTGTAAATAACCAAACTCGATTGAAAAGGTTTTTCAAAGGCATAATCAATGTATTTTTGTTGTTAGGCGTAATCAATGTATTTTTGGTGTTTATTTTTCAGAACGGAAGTGTTGTTTATTTTCAGATTGATCAGATTTACAATACACTCGTCAAAACTTCCAATTGGCTCAGAAATTTTCAATACGCTTGGTCAAAATTTTAATTGCCTCAGAACTTATGTAAGAAAAAACGCTTTTGGGGCTTTTATAGATTTCAAACAAGTCTCTGACTTGTATTGTAAAATGGTATGTGAAGTAAACTTTCAAAGTGCAGCATCAGTACGTGACAAGTGTTTGAAGTACTGGTATATTAAAGATTACTTTTTCTTTTGTAATATCGGAGTCCGCCAGGGAGAAAATTTATCTCCATTTTCATTTTCTCTGTACATGTTAATGATTTTGAAAATTTTCTTGCTGATAATATAGTTGATTTACAAAGCTTTACTACAGCAATAGAAAATGAATTGTGCACGTATTTGAAACTTTTAATACTTTTGAATGCTGATAATACTGTATAGTTTTAGCAGAAACTATCGATGATCAGCAGAATGCTTTGAATGTGTATCACGATTGTACGAAGTGGAAACTGAAAGTTGATGGCAAAATTAAAATATTGATCCCCCCAGCGTTCTATGTATATAAGAACGGTTTTTATTGCAATAATATGAGCTTAGAAAATGTTAAAGAGTTTAAAGATATTGGTATTATTTTTTCCCCTAGATCAGGATCCTTTTCAGCTCACCTAAGGCAAAGGCTCAGATGAGCTTTTCTGATCGAAATTTGTCCAGCGTCTGTTGTCGTTAACTTTTCACATTTTCATCTTCTTTTCCAGAACGATTTAGCCAATTTCATTCAAACGTGGTACGTATCATCCCTGAGTAGGGGAGATTCAAGTTTATTTAAGGTAATTCCACTCCTCTAGAATTATAGGTTCAATCTTATATTTGAGTGTTGATTCTTCAAATAATATGTCTTAGTAACAAATAAAAATGATAAAAGAAGTATGTTGTGGTATTAATATTTTTTTTTTATCAATTAGCACACATACATTGTATATAATGTAGTGACGTGTTATTTTAACCAAGCCGTCACAATGGGAATAAACACAGGCTAAGCCCGTTTTGGGCCCGAACTCTGTGATAGTAACCCAGTTCGGGCTTAACCCCTGTGGTATCACATAATTCTTTTGAAAATCACAACAGTTGAACAACAGGATTGCCAAGTTGACATTGGTGAGCGATGTTGTCCACGGGTCACTTGCTTAAAGCTAGCAACATTTATGTCACGAAGCTTAGATTTTTAAAAGCAAAACACGGAGTTTACAGTCAGAAAAATTAGGGAAATTAACCTTCCTTTGAATATCATTTAGATTTTTTCGATAAAATGATTGTTCCGATGTTATTAAATGCTGTGATATGATTTATTTATTCCAAATTAGGTATATAAATAAATCATCATATTATATCGTTGTAAAACATGGGGATTTGAAACCCTTGATATTGTTTAAGGTGTTCATTTAGAATTTTAGTACCCACATTTTATGGTATATGGTATATCAGACGTGGTGTCGCCTTCACTAGATGTCGTGGTGTTCGCGAGAATGGTATCATATTGGTGTATACATATGATTTATTAGCCCCGAAATAAAAGTTCGGGCATTTCCTATCCATATTTAGTCACTTACTCTGAGGCAGGACATGGTATGAGCCCGCGGCCCTGCTGTATGTGTAGCTGGTCATTTACATTGAGTGTCTATTGTTCGGAATGATCAGTGTTTTGTATACATGTAACAATTTTTATAAGAAATGGATTGCTGTTTCTGTTAAACAAATTTCTGCAAAAGTGGCATGTTGAAATTGATACCTCATCCTAAGGTGTGATGTATAAGCTTTTTAAATCGAACTTTGAATATCAAAGTACTTAAAAGTATATTGCCACTTAAACTCGTGGAGAATACTTTAAAATTCCGTACTTCAAATCAACGTCTACAAGTCGAGCTGGAAAGATGGGCAGGTATACCATTGAATGAAAGGTGGTGAACTCATTGTAACACAGGAGATATTTAAGGCAGAGGTCGGGTGTAGTGGACTTTCTCACATACAGAAGAACTATAATGTTAACAAACACTATTTTGCAAGACCAAATGTGCTTAAATTTTCCGACCTCATGTCAAAACTTGAGTCACTTTAAAAATGTGAATGATATATGATTTATATAGCAAGCTGTCTTACTGTTAAAAAGCGCGAGATATCTCTTGTTTTACTTCAAACATATATTTCTTTAACGACGAGACATACTTTTTATGGTAAAGAGATATATCTCTTAAAAGCTAGAGAGGTGCATGTATCTGTTAAAGGGGCATTAGCTGTGAAAGTGATGGTAACCATTTTTCTCTCTCAAAATCTCTCAATGGCCTCGGATTATATATTATATGTAATGACGAATAAAAACATTCATTTTGTAGAAAAACAAGACAAACCTAATAAATCTACGTTAGAAAGACAATAATTATTTTAAATACTGGTATTATTACTGTCAGATATATTAAAAAATGAATAATCTATTGTACTTGAATACATTATGAGTATTGCAGGGGGATCAAATGTGCCTGATGATACACAATGTTACATGAAGTTGTACTTCAGCAAAATACATTTTGAATCACCATATTTAAATGCTTTACTGACTAGTAGTATTATGTCAAGTTTAACGTGGGTTTTGTATTTAGATTCCCCGGTCTCTGACCCTTTGGGCGATTTTGGCGGGCTTTCGCTTTAGGGAGAAAACCGTGTGCATTCGACCAGAATTATAATAATCAAGAGAGATGTCTCTTTTATATACTTAGAGAGATGTCTCTATTTGTTTGTAAAATATCAGCTTTAAACGCCCATAGAGATGTCTCTTGTTTTTAAAGATTGCAATTTGTTTTTAATAAATCTACAGAAATATCTGTTTAACTTGAAATATATCTCCATATGTGAAAAAGATACCTCAATGCAAAAGAGCTATCTCGCTAAGCGGGAGAGGCATCTCATTAAATTAGAGGTATGTACTATTTTCCGGATAAATAGTAAAACGGTTTGCCATAGATTTAGTCTTTAGTCCCCCCCCCCTTACTTTCACATCCTGAGCTTATATACATGTATATGTCATGTGTCTCTGACCATAAATACATGTAGTGCCCTCATGTATCGTGTGTTATAATTGGTCTTAGGAAAATAAATGATCTTGAACTTGAGACATTTTCAATGCGCCAAAACTTCTAATTAGCTCAGGCATTTTCAATACACTCGCCCCAAATTCTGAATTGGCTCGGGCATTTTGAAAAACGCTTGCCCAAACCTCTAATCGACTTAGACATTTTCAACAGGCTCGCCCAAGCTACGAGGGCGAGTCAATAAGCATTTCCGATTGACCGAGACGGTCACGATTTTCATGCCTTGTTTCAATACATGTTTTACACCTGGATACAAAATTCGCGCGTATCGAATCATTCTTTAATAAGATATTGAATGTCAAACATGGTTAGCGATGCAAAGGCATGCTTTTCATCTAAAGTTGAATACCGTGCTATAATTCGGTACTTGTATTTAAAAGGTAAAACAGACAAGGAAATACACGTGAAGTTAGCCGAAGTTTATGGGTCTTCTGCACCATCTTATGCTCAGGTTAAATTCTGTGTAAGGGAATTCAAACGCGGAAGAACGTCTTTAGAAGATGAAGCCAGGTCTGGATGCCACCGACGAAGAAATGTGTAAGAAAGTTCGGGATCTGGTTAGCTGCAATAATGTAGCCCTATCCAATTTTTTTTTTATTCTGACGTTTTCGGGATAGGGCTACAATTCCATAGGATCTCCGTAATGGTGCAAAATAATTTTATGAATAACCGATAATAAACTCTGTGTATTAGTCCCAAATGTTGTTTACACCAAAAGGAGTACCAACTTTGTGCTCAGGCATGTCTAATAAAGGTGTTTTTCATTAAATATAATGTACAGCGCAAAATTCTTCATCTGCTCCGCCATGCTTGTTATCGCGAGATCTCGTAGGTGGATCTAATGAAAAGCCTAAACATTGACAATCAGCGCGAAAATGTAGTTACTCGAGCCACTTCGACAAAGAAAGGAAAATCATATTGTTGCAGAAAGAATTTACACTCTGCTGTTCGGTTTTTAACTTGATATTAAATTCAAACCTTTTCAATACCGACGAAATAGCTTTCGCCTCCATACTTGTCCATTGATGTAAATACTACCTTATATGGCATATGCAAATGACTTGACAACCGGAAGTTGAAACTTCAGTACATCAAACATGGCGCACAAATATGAATCGAGAAATTGGAATTTATCGAAATTGTTGAAAACGGTAGAATAGAGCCTCACAAATCTAAAGTTGCAGGTTGTAAATTTATATATTGACTAAGAAACATAGAATATCATTTTATTTACGTAAAGAAAGTCAGGAAATGTTTAGAATGAGCGCAAATGTTGCGGGAGTGAATCACTCCCGCATTTGCACCATTACGGAGATCCTAAGGAGTTGTAGCCCTCTCCCAAAAAAAAAAAAAAAAAAAAAAATCAGAGAGGGCTACATTATTGCAGCTAGGATCTGGTATACTCTAACAGGCGAATTCAGGTGAAAGAAATAGCGCAGGCATTTCACATGGTAGCGTTTGAACAATCTTACATGATCGTTTAGGTATGTGCAAGCTAATAGCCCGTTGGGTCCCCAAATCCCTTAGCGATGAGCAAATGACAACCAGAGTATCAGTATGCAGCGCCTTGTTGAAGCGTTTTAGGTCAAAAGATGATTTTCTATTGCGTCTGGTGACTGTAGATGAGACTTGGGTTCTATGAGCCAGAGAAGAAAGCTCAGAGTCGTCAGCGGGTAGGGCCTGGGTCCCCAAGGCCAAAGAAGTTCAAGATGCAACTGCATCTGCTGGCAAGGTTATGATCACAGTATTTTGGGACGCAAAAGGCGTTATGATGTTGGACTTTTTACCCCAGAGAAGTATGCAAACATGGTAGACCAGTTGAGAACCGCCATCCGTGAAAAACGCCGAGGTAATCTCTCTAAATGTGTTTTACTGCAGCAAAACAACGCGAGAGTCCACACTTGCAAAGTTGCAATGGATGCTGTAGAGCGAAACAGGTATGGATTAATACCACATCCTGCCTATTCGCATGACCTAGCTCTTAGCGACTTCTTCCTATTCCCAAACTTGAAAAAGGATATCCTTGGACGTCATTTCCGATCTGACGAAGAAGTCATGACGGCAGTTGAGGAGTGGGTCAATGGAAAGGACCCTGACTTTTTCAGTTTTGGGCTGGTGGCACTTGAACACCGTTGGTCTTACTGCATCACACTAGAGGGCAATTACATCGAAAAAGAAGAGGTGGATCTCAACCGGAAATAAGTTAAGCTGGTTACTTATTGACTCGCCCTCGTACTTTTGTTAACGACCACTACTACAACCCCTCCAAATACGGCAGATAGCTTGTTGTTACTTTTCGTAGAAATAAAACTTAAATGTTAACATGCGGCCCATAATGGCTTCTTTGAATGAATGAACGATTGTTGTCTACAATGGTTTCATTACCATCGTAAGAAACAACACCGTAATCCAAAGTCTATTGGGGTGAGAAAACACTGGTCCCCTAACTGTACAAGTCAAGCTACGGGGTGAGAAAACACTGGTCCCCTAACTGTACAAGTCAAGCTACGGGGTGCGTTTTTTCGGATTTCATTTGTATTTGGAGGTACATGTAACTATCGGAATTCTGGATTCTCTTAAGAGAAAATATTCCTTTTTAAAAATCCTATAGGATTATTCAAATTTCCCATAGGACTTTGTCAAGAAATTTATTTTTCCTATAGATTCAGTTGGCTTCACTGGTGACCATCCCTCGAGAATTAAAGAAATGGCTGGGTCAGATTGCTACCTGTATTTGGGACTTGGCAGAGGACATGTTTAATACTCTATTCAAGCAATAGTCTACAAAATTAAGAATCTACTTTAATGTCTGAGAAAGAAGAGATGGCATGGGCACACAATTCATTGACAACGGTTAACTCTAGACAGCTCTCTCACGCGAGGTGAAGTTAGATAACTCAGTTACCGAAGTTTTGGAATAGATTGCATGTTAAACAAAACTGATTAATACTCTTTGATTTGACAATATACCATTTGTTAAACCCATAGTGTGCGTTGAGTGACAGTTACTTTAATATCGGCGAAATTCGGTTTGGTGCGATATGTTGACCGTCGGGTCCAATCCAAATATCACAGCTGTGCTGAATCTTACCGAAATTAGAACTACTCTAATTATCGGGTCTATTTATTTATAGGATCTATTTAAAGATTGTGTTAGTGCACCAAATGGACTCAAACCTTGAGGGGAAAAAAATTTGAAATCTCCCAACGATGAATTTTTATGTGTTTGAAAAATTTGCGTTCTTTCGCCTTTATTCAATAGACAGATATATTAATCACATGCCTATTTTAACATTTTATTCTTCAAACAATGTCTTTATTATAATGCACTTACATGTAAAACTTCCATACTGAATTAGTATATTTACATGTTTCATTGATATTTCATGAAACATTTATAATTTTTTAAAACAACACAAGCGTTCTCCCATTATCAATTTCTTTTATCGCTTCGGCGCAGTTCTTGTTTAGATTTACTATCATATTATGAAATACTGATCGTTTGTTTTTAAATTTCGTTGAATATTTCATTTCGACAGATCGTCGAAAACACCTGTGTCTATTGCATGTTTAAATGTCATTGTTTGAAAATACCTGAGGGTATAAACTGCGACGCTGAATGCCTGCATACTTCATGAAGTGCTGAATATGCCAACGGAAAGCGTTGCAGCTCATATACTCAGGTATTGAATGTGAATACATGTGAATATAAAAAGACGCACAGGTTCCACAGCATATGCTCGTTCGTAAACGGTATTCTCAAACTCTTGTTCCCTATATTTTTTGTTCCAAATTTTAAGGCCAATTTGCACGCTCTGCTTTTGCAGGTGTTATTAAGGTTTCCACTCAGCTTTGCAGACAGATACAGTTTCTGCCTTATCATGCCTGTTCTCCCGTAGGGTTCAAGTTAGAATAGGTCCTCAGTACCCCTTGCTTGTCGTAAGAGGCGGCTAAATGGGTCCTTCGGATGAGACCTTAAAAACCGAGGTCCTGTGTCACAGGAAGTGTGGCACAATAAAGATCCCTCCCTCTTCAAAGGCCGTTAGCTCCGAGCATAGGCCTAAATTTTGCAGCCCTTCACCAGTAATGGTGACGCCTCCATATGAGTGAAAATTCTCGAGCTGGACGTTAAATGATATACAACCAACCAGTGTTTCCCTCCATCAATCAAATAAACACATTTAAACCACGAATGTAGATTATAATTATCATTAAGGCTGCTGCTATAGGCATTATTTAAGAAATAGAAGAAAGCGAAAGACATGCTGGATGAGACAATGATTTCCTCATAAACAAAAACACGGAACGCATCATGCTTTTATGAAGGACTTGACTTAAAGTAACAGGGATTTTGAGAGAATGAAACGGGAGGATTTCACCGAGTTGCTAGATATGTTGTCACCTCTACCGGGTTGCAAAAAAGACATCATTATGAGAAAATCACTTTCTCCTGCTGAAAGACTTTCTTTAACTCAGCGAAACTTTGTAACAAGAAATCATAACTAAAAACAACGAATTACTATTACTTATTCCAAGAATGAATAGATTTGATGTTGGGACATTTTTCGTTATTTTCATGCATTCCAGTATCAACATTGTCTGTAGAGTCTGAAACCTGTGCTGTTATATACAGAAGCTTAAAAGATGACAATATTAGTTAGTCGGTGTGATTTGCTAACGTCACTAAACCTCCCCCCCCCCCCCCCATAAAAAAAACCCAAAAAACCAAGGAATATCTACCGTCTCAAACTTCAAAGAGGTTCTGCCAGCAAGTCACATGCTTCACCTCCATGTTGATGATTCTGGTAACGCTTCGTAGCTGAGTAGCAGTGGCGACAGGCGAGTCTCCAGCGCTTTCAAATAATGGAACCGGTGACTAAGGGATCTCCAACAGAAAAAAACCTGGTTCTCCAAGTTTGGGGTTGGTATGAAGCTAATCGTCTGACGCCGTAAGAAAAAAAGGATTACGGTAACCCAATATGTCACTAGATCACAGGAGCTTGCATTGTCACCACTTGTGAGAAAAGATTACATCAGTGGATCAAAGCAGACAGAAAGTCCAAAGGGTTGACGTCCATCTGCACACCAAAAAGAAACAGGTCCACAGGCTGCTGGAACGTAAGAACCATTACCAGACTGGGAAAGCAGCGTGCAGATCAGGAAATGGATAGGTATAATAAAGACATACTAGGTTTAGGTGAAGTAAGATGGCCAACATTGGGAAGTTTCAGACCAGAGTGTAGCAAACATGTATTATATTCTGGAAGAACAGATGTATGAAAGGCGAAGATAACGAGCAGTGATCAATCTCATAACTCCTATAAACAATACAAAATAGAAAGTTGGGCAAGCACGGACCCTTGGATATACCAGAGGTGGGATCAGGTGCCAAGGAGGAGTAAGCATTCCTTGTCGACCGGTCACACCCGCCGTGAGCCCTATATCCTGTCCAGGTAAACGGAGTCATCCGTAGTCAAAATCAGTGTGCCAAGAACGGTCTAACAATCAGTATGAAACACGCCAGACAGCATTTGACCCAATGATAGGTTGTATCAAATGACGAACAATATGTATATTAGTATCTCAATAAATGGTCATCTCTAAAGCTTACAGAAGGTTGAAACTGACTATTCAGGACGACTTATGAGGGTGATAGGTGGGGAAATAACATATTTTGGATAAATTATTGGTTATGTATAAAAATAACTTCTTTCTAGAAAGGGGGGGGGGGTATGTACATAAGATATATACAAGCTATCCACACTCCTGGTGCCTGTGCCTGACCCGGCCACCTTCCACCACCCTATATTAATGCAGCGTAGTGGAAAATTGGTCAGGTATGCGCCAGACCAGCTAGAAAAAAAATTAGCGTGCTAGGGAAACGGAGGTCCCGTATCGCGCCAAGCATTGACACATTAAAAGACTTTTACTGCTATGACCCTGAGCGCTGTAAATTTGTGGTGGCGTCTCAATGTGAATAAAAAAATCCTCGAAGGGATGTAAAACAAAGAAATAAACAAACATTTAATATCCAATTTTATCCGGTGTTTAATAATTTGCCTTTCCTGTATTTACTCCATACAACTATATCCGGTTTTAGTAGTAAACAAAGTTGGGCTTGAGAAACAGTACGATGCCCTGACAAATGAAACATAGGTAAACATAGGTAAGAAATCTGGAAAGAATCGCATTTTTTAGACTACATTTTCAGTATCTTATTTCATTTATTGGTTTTTAGCTATTTAAAGTAGACCTTAAAATCTGTAAACTGGTAAATGCCGTAATATCACGTAGATCATTTGTGATCATGTACATCAATATTTTGAAATTGAAATCTTTCAAATTTACCTTATTTAGTTAAAAAAAAAAAATGGAAAAAAAAGGATTTAGTAGAAAGTAACCTGAAGAAAATTAAAACTCCTGAACCACATCATCAGCAGTCGACACGTTAACTTACTGACAGGTGTCTGAGTTACACTTACAGGTGGGAAAATGTGATAAAAGTACAGCGTATTGTACATCAAATATCTAGTATACTAAAAGTGAAGAATGGCAATTATTTTACTGAGCAAAGCTCGGACGGGCCGAAGGCCCGTCCACGAAGCAAGGCTCTAAAGGTAACACGTACACGTAAAATAAAAATGAGAAAATTTGCAAATGAATACAGATAATCTCTATATATACGTTCACTGAAAATTTTGTGATCCATATGGGCGCCGCCATTATGCTTTGTTCATTAGTTGCTTCTACAGTTATTCGTGTTTTAATTTTGAATGCCAAAAATACAAGACTAACATGCAATTTGTAATTCAAACTCCCAGTTTGTTAAAAATGAATGGTATGATTATTATTGTTACAGTCTTTAGCCAATCATCAAACAGTAATACGACTAAATAGATGAACGAGTTCATGAGTTTCTTTAAATAAAAATATACGATATATTTACGCTTACTTTTTACCACTGTGAATTTATTGCTTTGTTTTAACTGTCTTTTAAATTGCAAACGGGGTGTATTGTTGTTTATAATTGTTTGATTTGAAAGAGAAAAATGTTGAGGCTAAATGTAACGTCACAATGCATGATTTACGTCGGCTGGCGTTATATTCCCCACTTTAAATGAATAGGCGGATCCTGTAGAACTGTTATCCTCGTATATCCCCCTTTAATATTTAGATGTTCTTAAAATTGGGCATTTAGTGCAAGGAAAATTTCATAAATAATATATATTTTGAAATGAATTATTGTTTATAATTGTTTGGTTTGAAAGACGAAGAAAAAAGTCGAGGCTACATCTGACGTCACTATGCACGGTTTACGTCGGCTGGTGCTATATTCTCCGCGTTAAAGGAATAGGCGGATCCTGTAATTATCCTCATAGATATCCCCCTTTGATACTGGGCGTTTAGTGCAAGGGGAATTTCATAATAATACATATTTTAAATTTTTAAATGAATTGTAATTTACCATACTGAACGGAATTATGACTATCACTTGAGACACGCCAATGACCATATCATGCTTCACTCAGTCCAACGGTCACACCGTATATAAATTACATTTAATATTTTAAACAGTTTTCTGTGATCAACAGCCTTAAAAACATATTACCAAGATTACTAATTTCTTTGATGTTGAATTTGTTGACTTAAACATGGTATAAACTTGGATTTAAACAGTAAGGGTTTGTACCAATAATTATTTATTTAGCAGTTTTGTGTACAGTTCTTTATTAAATAACTGGACATACCAAAATAGAATGATACTCATCTTTGATATATTACAAATAATTTTTACAATAGTCATGGTGTATTATTTTTAGTGTCTACCTGTCTCAATGAGCAATTATTGGGCTTATCAGTGTTTTCCATTCATTTCATTTGAACAGGCCCATTTAGAATTGTAACAGGCCGGGGGGGGGGGGGGGGGGGGGGTATGGGGGGGGATTCCCCCCATGAAATTTTGGAAAATTAGATGCAAAATCCTGCATTCTGAGGCATTTCAGGGGGCAAAATGACCCTTGTTCATATGCCACTTTTCAACCTACATTTTTAAATATATACCAAAGGGTTGAACATTTTTACCTCAGACAAGTTAGTCACAGTGGTGTTAAATACACACCTTTCCGATGTTTTGACTGGAAGAAATCATGTAATGTATTCGTTTGACGCTTCATTATTTTTCACTGCCATGTGCTTCTCACACACAAGGTGAGAGTTTAAAATATCGTCCAATCAAAATCGCCGTTTCAAAAAGCTCTCGATAAAAACATAAACAAGGAAGAAATATGAAAGATATTTATAGCCAACCAATTGCTACCGCATACATTCTTTGCAAAGATCGATCGTGTAAATCAACATCACTGAAATTGACAACATTTTTTGATTTTTTTAATATTTGAAACGGCCAGAAAATCGTTTGAAACGGTCAATTTGGCCGGCGGCCGGTTCTTAGGGAAAACACTGGCTTATACTGTTGTTAATATTTAAAAAGCAATTTTTGTACAATCTTGAGATTTTGCAATCAAAATTGTAAACATACATGTTCAACTAAATACTTGAAGTTGTAAGCAATATACTTGCATTTATGTTGCATATTACTTACTGATTTCTTTGCCAATCTGCTAAATAATTGGATGACAATTTATGTTACAAACTATAAATGTTTAGCTCATGCCAAATATAACAAAGCTCAAACTATTCATTGATAATTGTTCTTTGATCAAAGTCTGGTCCCAGTTTTAGCTCTTGTACTTAAGTGTCATTATCATTATTGACATTTCATTAATTGGTAACTACAAATATATAAAGCAGTATACATGTTTGTACTTTATTCTTTTTAGATACATTTTTTAAGTCTTTATATGAAAGAAATTCTTAAAGCATGACACATCACTACTATATGACCCCCCTTCCTTCCAAGGTTTGAGTTTATGATTATAATCATTTTATATTGTGCTGATCATTTACGAAGATATCATAGATATGGATGGTGATGATACTAGCCCGACAACAAACTCGAGATTTTCTTTCTCGCGGACCAGTAGCACTGGTTCCATTCCAGCAGGGTGTTTCTCTTCAGCCTCCTCAGCCCAGGGATCAGGTTTGTTCTTTTGTAGATAATTATAATTGTGTTAGACCAAGAAATTAGCTCTTCTTGGATGTATATATATATATATATATATATATATATGTGTGTGCATGCATACCCATCACTAATCTGCATCTGTCGTAGATATTAGTAGTTTTTTTTAATTACAGGATTATTAAACTCTAAATCATGTACTAGCATTGAGAATGATAGATGATCATCAAAATGTTTGAAAGTAGTTTAATTTTGTGACATAAGTTTCAGAATAATTTACCGAAGAAAAATTGCTTCTTTAATATGAATTGGAATACTACGGTTTGATAATTTTTTCAACAGTGTTGATCTTTCCAAAATTCACCTCTTGAAAATTTTCAGAAAGGGGAAGGAAGGGGCCTATACTACATTCTATCATTTAGTGTTTTACAATGTCATTGGATTAATATTTTGCAAAAATACGCAGACGCCTTCCATATTTTGGATATGCACTAGCAGTTTAAGAGTAGATTCATTGATTTTTAGCTCAAGTGAGCTTTTCTGATTGCCTGTTGTCCATCGTTTGTCTGTAAACTTTTTACATTTTCGACTTCTTCTCCAGAACCACTGGGCCAATTATATCAAACTTGGCCAATAGGATTCTTGGTTTGTTCAAATAAAGGGCCATGTCCCATTCAAAGGGGAGATAATCGCAAAAATGCAAAAATAGGGTGGGGTCATTAAAAAATCTTCTCAAGAACCACTGGGCCAGAAGTGTTGAATTTTACATGAAGGCTTCCTGACAAAGCACAGATTCAAATTTCTTAAGTTCAGATCCCCCGGGGATAGGATGGGGCCACAATAGGGGATCAAAGTTTTGCATACAAATATATAGGGAAAATCTTAAAAAATCTTCTTCTCAACAACCACTGAGCCAGAAAAATGGAGATTTACATGAAAGCTTCCTGACATAGTGTAGATTCAAGTTTATAAAACTCATGACCCCTGGGGCTAGGATGGGGCCACAATAGGGGATCAAAGTTTTACATACTAATAAAAGGGTAAAAATCTTCTTCTTAAAAAAGAACCATTGGGCCAAAGAAGTTTACATTTGCACAAAAGCTTCCTGAAATAGTGCAGATTCAAGTTTGTAAAAAAAATCATGGTCCCTGGGGGTAAGATGCCCCATCTCGTGGCCCCTGGGGTAGGTTGGGGCCACAATAGTGATAAAGTTTTACATGCAAATGTATAGGGAAAATCTTTAAATATGAGCCAAGGTTACTCAGGTGAGCAATGTGGCCATGTGCCTGTTGTGGAAAACTACTTTTTTCTTGCTTTATCAGCAAAATTTGTACCTTGTTATTCCATGAATAATCAGATGCATATATACATGTAATTTTATAATGACTTTTCTTAATTTTAATTTCAAATTGTGCATGCTTTGTAGTGAAGTGCATAAATTTTGAACTGAGTTGTGCCTTGTTGATTTATCAGATGATGAGGACAGTGACAGCAAACCTACAATGAGTTACAAAGACCGGCGTAGAGAGGCACACACCCAGGCGGAGCAGAAAAGGAGAGATGCCATCAAGGTCAACACTCTAAGAATGTAGCTAATACTGTAAATGGGGAAATGATTGCGGTGGTTTTAATTTCGCTATGTTCACAGTCGGGGATTTTTCCGCGAAACTAAAACAACCTCAATCATTTTGCAAGATTGACACAATACGTTTGAGCAGTATATAATTTTGTTTGTCATAAAATTTGAATTCGGCAAAAAGAAAACCATCGCAATCAGACCAATATGAAAAACCGCTAACTTTTAGCACCGCGAAATTAAAACCACTTACAGTATTGCATGTTAATAATATATTATGAAGTACAGTCGCAACTCTTAATTTCACAATTTCAATTTTCAATCCATTATAATCAATAGCAGTTGAATTTGTAAACCATTAATGCAATGACTTTTATTATTAAGCATTGCAACTGGAATACATGAAAATATTTTACCATGTAACAAAATTGTATCATTGACTGTGTTATCATAGAAAGAAAAAGCAGATACTCATTATGTCAGCTTTGACAGACTCTATGTCTAGTACTAAGGCTAAATGAAGAAATCCATTTGTTTACTGTTACATGCAAAGAAAATGATAAGGTCAATAGGTAGGAATGTTTGTTTTATGTCCCCGTAATCAGAGAAAATGTTAAAGGACACGACGCATGTTTCTAAACTTTTTCATTTTTTCAGCAAAATTAACTCTTTTTATGCCTAAAACTACTTTAAATGTGTTTTAAATGAAATATTTTGTGTAGTTTTCGAGTTTGAAAGCGATGAAATTCAAATCTTGCGATATGCATATTTTCTTTCGCTAGTTTACACGCCATTTTGTGTGACGTCATATGCGCCCTCGGGTTTGAAAACATCTATTAGCCATTTCATAAACAGATTAGATTTAATCGACAAAAAACCAATTGTCACGTTAACGGCTTGTAAATAATAATGCATTAAGATGTTTTGTGCCGTGCTCGGGTGTACTAGTTGTCGGTAGAAAGGATTTAGACTGAGTATTTTTCAATTTTTCGAAGGAAGGTACGAGAAAAAAGACGTGGATAATTTTTTTGATGGAGCAAGAACTTTACCTTAAAAAACACACCCAGTCACCTTTTCAAACATCTCTTGGACAGAGACCCTGATAAACTGCGAGAAAATGGATATATCGAAGCTATAAGCACTGGTAGGCCTATAGCATACATTCTGTTTTGCTCTTCAAATTCAATACACACTCGGATCAACTGACCTTCACCTTGTAACAACATATATCAACGATGCAATGTAACTTCTACCAACTGGTAGATTTACAACAACAAAAAATAAAGATACAAAATAATTGAACTTTTAATTATACAAATAATAGAATATTGTATTTCCTAACTTTAAATTGAATTATAAAATTATTTCTTTATTGAACTTGTAGCATCTTGAGTGCGTCAGTAGGCTATAACGCCGTGCTCCCACTTCGTACTTCCTAAAGACGTGCAGATCACAATTCAAAAATAGTAATAAGATTGCTTTATCAAAATAAAATAATGTGATTACCACTTTAAATTTGAATATTTTTATTGATTTGTGTGTGTGTTGTCTTTTTCTTTCTTTCCGAAATGCACGCGTGACAATAGCTTGGCATAGGGCCTAGTTGTCAACAATTTAACGTATCATAATTTGTCTAATCCAAAAATAAATAATGATTGCACTGTTTATTTTAGAAAAACAGCGCCAATTACAGATGTATAAAGGAATAACATCCCCAAACAGTTTGTAGACAGCGGCCCATATAAACATTATTTACTCACAATTTTGCCAATTTCATACACGCTTTACTCGCTATATTTGGGTATTTACATCGTTATTGTGTGCACTGATGGCGAACACATATAAAACTCAGACAATTTATCAACATCGATTTAAATGTTGCCCATGGTAAATTAATTAGGCCCCTAAAAGTTGAGTTTTTAATAATATCTCGCAGTACTTTCACAATCCGAAGGGCGCATGTGACGTCACTGTACCACGTGACTACCTACCTAATTAACTTGACTTTTTTGAAATCGGGGCTAAGATTGAAGTCTGTATTATGGTTAAATATCGCAAAATTTCGGCGAACGAACTATTAAAATTAATTACTATAAGCATAAAGAAGACAAAATGCATGTAATATTGTATACTTTGAAAACATGAGATGTGTCCTTTAAGGTCAGTAGGCAGGAATGTTTGTTTTATGTCCCTGTAATCAGGGAAAATGATAAGGTCAATAGGCAGGAATGTTTGTTTTATGTCCCTGTAATCAGAGAAAATGATAAGGTCAATAGGCAGGAATGTTTGTTTTATGTCCCTATAATCAGAGAAAATGATAAGGTCAATAGGCAGGAATATTTGTTTTTATGTTCCCGTAATCAGGGAAAATGATAAGGTCAATAGGCAGGAATATTTGTTTTTATGTCCCCATAATCAGGGAAAATGATAAGATCAATAGGCAAGAATGTTTGTTTTATGTCCCTGTAATCAGGGAAAATGTTAAGGTCAATAGGCAGGAATGTTTGTTTTTATGTCCCTGTAATCAGAGAAAATGATAAGGTCAATAGGCAGGAATGTTTGTTTTATGTCCCTGTAATCAGGGAAAATGTTAAGGTCAATAGGCAGGAATGTTTGTTTTTATGTCCCCATAATCAGGGAAAATGATAAGATCAGTAGGCAGGAATGTTTGTTTTATGTCCCTGTAATCAGGGGAAATGATAAGGTCAATAGGCAGGAATGTTTGTTTTATGTCCCTGTAATCAGGGAAAATGTTAAGGTCAATAGGCAGGAATGTTTGTTTTATGTCCCTGTAATCAGGGGAAATGATAAGGTCAATAGGCAGGAATGTTTGTTTTATGTCCCTGTAATCAGGGAAAATGATAAGGTCAATAGGCAGGAATGTTTGTTTTATGTCCCTATAATCAGAGAAAATGATAAGGTCAATAGGCAGGAATGTTTGTTTTATGTCCCTGTAATCAGGGAAAATGATAAGATCAATAGACAGGAATGTTTGTTTTATGTCCCTGTAATCAGAGAAAATGATAAGGTCAATAGGCAGGAATGTTTGTTTTATGTCCCTGTAATCAGAGAAAATGATAAGGTCAATAGGCAGGAATGTTTGTTTTATGTCCCTATAATCAGGGAAAATGATTAGGTCAATAGGCAGGAATGTTTGTTTTATGTCCCTGTAATCAGGGAAAATGTTAAGATCAATAGACAGGAATGTTTGTTTTATGTCCCTGTAATCAGGGAAAATGATAAGATCAATAGGCAGGAATGTTTGTTTTATGTCCCTGTAATCAGGGGAAATGATAAGGTCAATAGGCAGGAATGATTGTTTTATGTCCCTGTAATCAGGGAAAATGATAAGATCAATAGGCAGGAATGTTTGTTTTATGTCCCTGTAATCAGGGGAAATGATAAGGTCAATAGGCAGGAATGTTTGTTTTTATGTCCCCATAATCAGGGAAAATGATAAGGTCAATAGGCAGGAATGTTTGTTTTATGTCCCTGTAATCAGAGAAAATAAGGTCAATAGGCAGGAATGTTTGTTTTATGTCCCTGTAATCAGGGAAAATGATAAGGTCAATAGGCAGGAATGTTTGTTTTATGTCCCTGTAATCAGGGGAAATGATAAGGTCAATAGGCAGGAATGTTTGTTTTATGCCCCTGTAATCAGGGGAAATGATAAGGTCAATAGGCAGGAATGTTTGTTTTATGTCCCTGTAATCAGAGAAAATAAGGTCAATAGGCAGGAATGTTTGTTTTATGTCCCTGTAATCAGGGGAAATGATAAGGTCAATAGGCAGGAATGTTTGTTTTATGTCCCTGTAATCAGAGAAAATGATAAGGTCAATAGGCAGGAATGTTTGTTTTATGTCCCTGTAATCAGGGAAAATGTTAAGATCAATAGGCAGGAATGTTTGTTTTATGTCCCTGTAATCAGAGAAAATGATAAGGTCAATAGGCAGGAATGTTTGTTTTATGTCCCTGTAATCAGGGGAAATGATAAGGTCAATAGGCAGGAATGTTTGTTTTATGTCCCTGTAATCAGGGAAAATGTTAAGGTCAATAGGCAGGAATGTTTGTTTTATGTCCCTGTAATCAGGGAAAATGATAAGGTCAATAGGCAGGAATGTTTGTTTTTATGTCCCTGTAATCAGAGAAAATGATAAGGTCAATAGGCAGGAATGTTTGTTTTATGTCCCTGTAATCAGAGAAAATGATAAGGTCAATAGGCAGGAATGTTTGTTTTATGTCCCTGTAATCAGAGAAAATGATAAGATCAATAGGCAGGAATATTTGTTTTATGTCCCCATAATCAGAGAAAATGTTAAGGTCAATAGGCAGGAATGTTTGTTTTATGTCCCTGTAATCAGGGAAAATGATAAGATCAATAGGCAGGAATGTTTGTTTTATGTCCCTGTAATCAGGGGAAATGATAAGGTCAATAGGCAGGAATGTTTGTTTTATGTCCCTGTAATCAAGGGAAATGATAAGGTCAATAGGCAGGAATGTTTGTTTTATGTCCCTGTAATCAGAGAAAATAAGGTCAATAGGCAGGAATGTTTGTTTTATGTCCCTGTAATCAGGGGAAATGATAAGGTCAATAGGCAGGAATGTTTGTTTTATGTCCCTGTAATCAGGGAAAATGATAAGATCAGTAGGCAGGAATGTTTGTTTTATGTTCCTGTAATCAGGGAAAATGATAAGGTCAATAGGCAGGAATGTTTGTTTTTATGTCCCAGTAATCAGAGAAAATGATAAGATCAGTAGGCAGGAATGTTTGTTTTATGTCCCTGTAATCAGGGAAAATGATAAGATCAGTAGGCAGGAATGTTTGTTTTATGTCCCTGTAATCAGGGGAAATGATAAGGTCAATAGGCAGGAATGTTTGTTTTATGTCCCTGTAATCAGGGGAAATGATAAGGTCAATAGGCAGGAATGTTTGTTTTATGTCCCTGTAATCAGGGAAAATGATAAGGTCAATAGGCAGGAATGTTTGTTTTTATGTCCCTGTAATCAGAGAAAATGATAAGATCAATAGGCAGGAATGTTTGTTTTATGTCCCTGTAATCAGAGAAAATGATAAGGTCAATAGGCAGGAATATTTGTTTTATGTCCCCATAATCAGAGAAAATGATAAGGTCAATAGGCAGGAATGTTTGCTTTTATGCCCCTGTAATCAGGGGAATGTTAAGGTCAATAGGCAGGAATGTTTGTTTTTATGCCCCTGTAATCAGAGAAAATGATAAGGTCAATAGGCAGGAATGTTTGTTTTTATGCCCCTGTAATCAGGGAAAATGATAAGATCAATAGGCAGGAATGTTTGTTTTATGTCCACGTAATCAGAGAAAATGTTGAGGTCAATAGGCAGGAATGTTTGTTTTATGTCCCTGTAATCAGGAAAAATGATAAGGTCAATAGGCAGGAATGTTTGTTTTATGTCCCTGTAATCAGGGAAAATGATAAGATCAATAGGCAGGAATGTTTGTTTTATGTCCCTGTAATCAGGGGAAATGATAAGGTCAATAGGCAGGAATGTTTGTTTTATATCCCCGTAATCAGAGAAAATGATAAGGTCAATAGGCAGGAATGTTTGTTTTATGTCAATAAAGGCATATAGTGTCTGCAAAAACTTTAACCTTTGGAATAACTTATAAATGGATGGTGATAGGGCTTTCATATTTCACATGTGCATTCCTTGTGACAAGACCTCTCTCTTGGTACCAACATTTCTGACCTTGTGACATTGGAGTTTGACCTACTTTTGAAAAACCAACCAACCCATAACTTTGAATGCTTAGTGATAGGGCTTTCATATTTCACATACATGTATGTATCCTTTTAGATACCCGAATTTTTTTGCTGCCAAATGGGGGCATCAGTGTTTTACAAGCACATCTTGTTTTCATTATTTTTTTATACCTCCGAGATCGAAGATCGGAGGGTATATTATTTTTGTCCTGTCTGTCATTCTGTAATTCTGTCATTCTGTCTGAAACTTTAACCTTGCTAATAACTTTTGAACAATTAATTGATAGAGCTTTGATATTTCACATGCGTATTCCTTGTGACAAGACCTTTCCGTGGGTACCAACATTTTTGACCCCGTGACCTTGGAGTTTGACCTACTTTTTGAAAACTGTAACCTTGCTAATAACTTTTGAACAATAAGTGATAGAGCTTTGATATTTCACATGAGTATTCTTTGTGACAAGACCTTTCATTGGGTACCAACATTTTTGACCCCGTGACCTTGACCTTGGAGTTTGACCTACTTTTTGAAAACTGTAACCTTGCTAATAACTTTTGAACAGTAAGTGATAGAGCTTTGATATTTCACATGAGTATTCCTTGTTACAAGACCTTTCCGTTGGTATTAAACCTTTTGACCTTGACATTTAACCTACTTTTAATTTTTTATACATTGGTCTTAACTTCTAAATGGTAAATATTAGAGCTTTCATATTGTACATGAGCATTTCTGTTGACAAGATCTTTCTACTGGTACCAAGATATTTGCCCTTGTGACCTTGGCCATCTTTGGAATTGGCCATTATCGGGGGCATTTGTGTTTCACAAACACATCTTATTTCACCTTGTCATGATGGAATTGCAGCTGATACATTTACAATTGGGTGACAAAAGAAAAACATTTTTTCATCGTTGCAAACCATAGCTGAAATGTATGTTCCTCTCCCTTTTGTGAAAAGTGAGAAGAGCGTACATTTCAGTCATGGCTTGCAATGATGACATTTTTTGTGAAACCAAAGTGACATTTGTTGTGTTTATTTCTGAACATTAAGACAAACATAAAAGATTTCATGAAGCACAAATTAATGGTGTTGTTGCCAATCTAATTAAAATTAGATCCTATGATCTTCTCATCTGCTATCGCTTGTTAAAATTGAATCCTATGATCAGCTGATCTGCTATCACTACACATATCTACGTGTAGCGATAGTAGATGAGCCGATCACAGGATCTAATTTTAATTAGATTAGTGTTGTTGCCCACTTTTCACTGCACTTGATGCAATAAATTATTGGAAATGTAATGAATATAAAACAAGAAAGGTCTTTTGATAATGCTGAAAAATAAACAGAATGCAATATGATTTGTTTCTTTTTGAGTAGCCTTTGATATGTGATAATTTCAGAAAGGCTATGATGAACTGCAGTACATTGTTCCCACCTGTCAGCAGACAGAACAGATTGGAGGCGCAAAGCTGAGCAAGGCCACGGTTCTCCAACGCTGTAAGTAAATGTGACTATCGTATAAGCAGAATTTTTAGTGAGGATTTCATTTTAGCATCATTAGCGAAAGTGATGAGATTGCAAAATTGAATATCATTAACAATTTATTACATATCAGTGGTAATAATTATCTTTCCTGGAATTATTATAGGATTAAACATTCTTTTTGAAGAATTTATCGATGTGTAAAGTCCGGACATTTTACTCACAAACTGAATAAAAGTGCAAGGCACTTTTATGTTAAGTTTGTGAGTAAAATGTCCGGAGTTTACACATTGATAAATTCTTCAAAAAGAATGTTTGATTCTTATAATTCCAATTCGTTCACTTTATTAACAATTGCAAAAATTTGAATAGTTTCCCTGCACTATGTTATTTGTTTTCAGGCGTGTATGAATACATCGCGTTTTCGGATTTATTGATGTGTAAACTCTTGTTCAGCTTTATTTTTGTCCAATCATAACAATTGTAATAAATGATATTGGAATTATAAAGTCGTTAAAATAGTTCTCACTAAATACGCAAGTAAATACTGCCAACACTGTAAATAATGTGACTATACGTAAGTAAATACTGCCAATGCTGTAAATAATGTGACTATACATAAGTAAATACTGCCAATGCTGTAAATAATGTGACTATACATAAGTAAATACTGCCAATGCTGTAAATAATGTGACTATACATAAGTAAATACTGCCAACACTGTAAATAATGTGACTATACGTAAGTAAATACTGCCAATGCTGTAAATAATGTGACTATATGTAAGTAAATACTGCCAATGCTGTAAATAATGTGACTATACGTAAGTAAATACTGCCAATGCTGTAAATAATGTGACTATATGTAAGTAAATACTGCCAACACTGTAAATAATGTGACTATACGTAAGTAAATACTGCCAATGCTGTAAATAATGTAACTGTATGTAAGTAAATACTGTCAATGCTGTAAATAATGTGACTATACGTAAGTAAATACTGCCAATGCTGTAAATAATGTGACTATACATAAGTATATACTGTCAATGCTGAAAATAATGTGACTATACGTAAGTAAATACTGCTAACACAGTAACATGACTATATGTGGTGTGTGTAAGCACTGCGAAATCGCATCTTGTCTTCTTTAATCCCAAATTTACAGTATTTGATTATACAATCCTTGTTGATATTCTGATTACGCAGAGCTGTTTTATTCCAGCCATTGATTACATCCAGTTTCTAATCACACAGAGCTGTTTTATTCCAGCCATTGATTACATCCAGTTTCTAATCACACAGATCTGTTTTATTCCAGCCATTGATTACATCCAGTTTCTAATCACACAGAAGAAAAAACAAGAAGATGAGTTGGATTCCCTAAGGAAAGAGGTCATGGCACTCAAGATCATGAAGGCGTATGTACATGTATTCTTAATTATATAAACTCTCGACTATACATAAAGGTATACATATCATTATATAGTCTGTACATTAAGGTGTAGATGTCTATATATAGACCTTACATGAAGGTGTACATATCTATATATAGACTACGTGAAGGTGTACATATCTATATATAGACTACGTGAAGGTGTACATATCTATATATAGACTACGTGAAGGTGTACATATCTATATATAGACTACGTGAAGGTGTACATATCTATATATAGACTACGTGAAGGTGTACATATCTATATATAGACTACGTGAAGGTGTACATATCTATATATAGACTATGTGAAGGTGTACATATCTGATTCTGTCATTTCACAGTCAGTATCTTCACAGTCCTCCAATTCTGATTCTTCTAGTTCTTCAGAATCACTCTCATCCTAATAAAGGTAAAAACAAGGGTTATTCACTAGCTCAGTCACAGATTCTGAACGTCTGAGGCAGTCACTTGTAGTTTTTACTTTGGCGCAAAGTGTTTACATCATTTATTATTTTCGTGTCCTTTTACAGAATCAATTCTATAATTATCAGGGCCAGACACGAACTTACAATTTGCAGTGTTTTCCTTTCTGCACCAGATGCAAAATATGAGACCATCATTGTATTCAAATCAGGGCCGGTTCTCCTGCCAAGCACGCTAAAATTTTCTTTGTGGCTTTGTTTCCTCACACTTCTTAGCAGCAACTTTCTCTGTTAGAACGGGTTGTTTCATTGATTTCCTACCAGGAATTGCACATTCTTTATATTTTAGTAGGATCATAATCCCCGCCGGAAATATAATACTGGCGTACAGGGCATGCGTGTCGATAATACTTTGTAGCCCGATCCCGGTTTTACTAAACACGGACATGTTTATTTGGAAATACTGACGTAGTTTAACATGTTTAATACCAGAAATACTATAAACAAAATGAAAACACAATACCAGACATTTGGTCAGAAACTATACAAACTTCAACCGGACCAATTCATTTTTTACCGGAAATGTCCGACGGTCCGACGTATTTCGCATTCTCTGCATTTATCTGTATGTAAGAAGTGATACAAACTTTGTTAGTACACATTTATCTCTCTGTTAGAAGTGATACAAACTTTGTTAGTACACATTTATCTGTATGTTAGAAGTGATACAAACTTTGTTAGTACACATTTATCTCTCAGTTAGAAGTGATACAAACTTTGTTAGTACACATTTATCTCTCAGTTAGAAGTGATACAAACTTTGTTAGTACACATTTATCTCTCTGTTAGAAGTGATACAAACTTTGTTAGTACACATTTATCTCTCAGTTAGAAGTGATACAAACTTTGTTAGTACACATTTATCTCTCAGTTAGAAGTGATACAAACTTTGTTAGTACATATTTATCTGTATGTTAGAAGTGATACAAACTTTGTTAGTACACATTTATCTCTCAGTTAGAAGTGATACAAACTTTGTTAGTACATATTTATCTCTCTGTTAGAAGTGATACAAACTTTGTTAGTACATATTTATCTCTCTGTTAGAAGTGATACAAACATTGTTAGTACACATTTATCTCTCTGTTAGAAGTGATACAAACTTTTTTCAGGAATTACGAGCACATTGTGAAGACCCATCAGAACACACCTATTCATGGACAAAATCTGGTGTCCGATGAGAAGAAATTTCAAGTGGTAAGTCTGTCGTGTAGAAAGGTAAATTTTAATGTTTAAAACTGGAATGATTCTGAAATGGGAGATACATACATTACAAGGACAGACAAATTATGTGTGATACGGTTCGACTTTTGCGATTTGTCACTGATGAATTTGATATTGTTTGTTTTTAGTTCCCTACTGACAAAGTCGAAGGGGACTAGGTTTGCGCTCCGTCTGTCCTGCAAATCAGTTTTCCGAACTTTTTTTTTAATGTGCTTGCAGATATTTATTTGATATTTGGTACATTGCTTTGCCATAACAAGTTACAGATCAAATTTGAATTTCGTCTCAGTCCGTTGAATTTTCACTAAGTTATGGCCCTTGGACTTAGAAAAATAGCATGAATTATTAGTTTTCCGGACTTTTTTAGCTCACCTGAGCTGAAAGCTCAAGTGAACTTTTCTGATCACCCGTATTCCGGCGTCCGTCCATCTGTAAACTTTTCACATTTTCAACTTCTTCTCAACAACCACTGGGCCAATTTCAACCAAAGTTGGCACAAAACATCCTTAGGTAAAGGGAATTCTAAATTGTTAAAATAAAGGGCCAGGCCACCTTCCAAGGGGAGATAATCGAGAAAAGGTAAAAATAGGGTAGGGTCATTAAAAAATCTTCTTCTCAAGAACCACTGGGCCAGAAAAGATGAAATTTATAGATAAGCTTTATTAGGTAGTGCAGATTCTAAATTGTAAAAATCCTGGCCCCCGGGGGTCGGATGGGGCCACAAGTGGGGATCAAAGTTTTACATACAAATATATAGGGAAAATCTTTAAAAATCTTCTTCTCAAGAACAACTGAGCCAGAAAAGCTGAGATTTATATGAAAGCTTCCTTATATAATGCAGATTTTAAATTGTTAAAGTCATGGCCCCTGGGGGTCGGATGGGGCCACAATAGGGGATCAAAGTTTTACATACAAATATATAGGGAAAATCTTTAAAAATCTTCTTCTCAAGAACCACTGAGCCAGAAAAGCTGAGATTTATATGAAAGCTTCCTTATATAATACAGATTCTAAATTGTTAAAATCCTGGCCCCCTGGGGTAGGATGGGGCCACAATAGGGGATCAAAGTTTTACATACAAATATATAATGAAAATCTTTAAAAATCTTCTTCTCAAGAACCACTGAGCCAGAAAAACTGAGATTTATATGAAAGCGTGCTTATATAATGCAGATTCTAAATTGTTAAAATCCTGGCCCCCGGGGGTCGGATGGGGCCACAATAGGGGGTCAAAGTTTTACATACAAATATATAGGAAAAATCTTCTTCCCAAGAACCACTGAGCCAGAAAAGCAGAGATTTATATGAAAGCTTCCTGATATAGTACAGATTCTAAATTGTTAAAATCCTGGCCCCCGGGGATCGGATGGGGCCACAATAGGGGGTCAAAGTTTTTTTTTTTGTTGTTTGTTTTTTTTTTTTCTTTTTGTTTTTTTTTTTATATATATAGTGCAGATTCAAGTTTGTTAAAATCATGGACCCCGGGGATTGGATGGGGCCTCAAGGGGGGCATCAAAGTTTTACATACAAATTTATAGGAAAAATCTTTTAAAATCTTCTTCTCAAGAACCACTGAGCCAGAAAAGCTGAGGTTTATATGAAAGCTTCCTGATATAGTGCAGATTCAGGTTTGTTAAAATCATGCCCCCCTGGGGTAGGATGGGGCCACCATAGGGGATCAAAGTTTTACATACAAATATATAGGGAAAATCTTTAAAAATCTTCTTCTCAAGAAACATTGGGCCAAAGAAGTTCACATTTACATGAAAGCTTTCTGACATAGTGTAGATTCAAGTTTGCAAAAACCATGGCCTCCAGGGGTAGGTTTGGGGCCATAATAGGGACTACGGTTTTACATGCAAATAGATATGGAAAATCTGATGATATGGACCAAGGTGACTCAGGTGAGCGATGTGGCCCATGGGCCTCTTGTTTGACTTGCTTGCAGATATTCATTTGATATTTGGTACATTGCTTTGCCATAACAAGTTACAGATCAAGTTCGAATTTTGTCCCAGTCCGTTGATTTTTCACTTAGTTATGGCTTTTGGACTTAGAAAATAGCATGAATTATCAGTTTTCTGAACTTTTTTTGGTTGTGCTTGCAGACATTCATTTGATATTTGGTACATTGCTTTGCCATAACAAGTTACAGCTCGAGTTCGAATTTCGTCTTGGTCCGTTGATTTTTCATTAAGTTATGGCCCTTGGACTTAGAAAAATAGCATGAGTTGTTAGATTACATCCAAATTTCTTATCTCTGTAGATAAGAGTACTACACTCATTAAAACTTCAAGCATAGTAATACAACAATATAGCTAAATTATTCATGATCACCTACATGTCACAGTTTATTGACTTGGTTAAAGACCTAATTAAAACTAATTATAAATTTCTCTTTTTTGTCCTGGTCTAGTCTCTACTCGAATAATAGTTGATTTCCTATCCTGGTTCCCGAATTTTCCCTTTTATCATAACCTACAGAATGAACTTTGAATTATGTTGTGGTACAGTAATTTTTGCAACCGGTAGGGGACTATGTATTGCCATGCAATACTCTCAGAATGCTTGTTTTTGTTGTGCTTGCAAATATTCTTTTGATATTTGGTACATCACTTTGCCATAACAAGTTACAGATCAAGTTCGAATTTCATCTTGGTCCGTTGAATTTTCACTAAGTGATGGCCCTTGGACTTCGAAATTAGCGTGAATTATCAGTGATTAGATTTCAAGGTGTGTGGACGTGTTTTTGGAGGCTCCTGATTTTGGGGGATTTTATAAGTGTAAGGTCAAATTATCTTGCGACATACGTTTTGTGTATGTTAGCTCTTTATAATTGAGGCGATTATAGATACAAATGGGGAAATCTCATCGTGAGAATCAGGATAAAAAACGCAAAAGAGAAAGTCAAAGTCTTAGCAGTTCGGACAATAGTGACAGTAGTACCTTGGCTGTGAGTAGTGTTCTCAGTGAAGTGAACGACGTGCTCTATGGAAATTCAACATTGGTAAATGCTGGTTTTTGTTGGTTTCTTTTTTATGTAAACTTGTCTTATAACTCTCTTCATGTATGTCCATCCTCTAATATTCACTCCACTTTTCATACTGTATACATCTTTTTTGTTTATACTTTGTAATTGAATATGTATTATGCTGATGAGCCGTAAGGCTTAAAGCCAATAAACAATACAATACAATCAGTTTTCCGGACTTTTTTGGTTGTGCTTGCAGATATTCATTTGATATTTGATACATTGCTTTGCCTTAACAACTTACAGATCAAGTTCAAATTTCCTCTCGGTCTGTTGATTTTTTTTTTTACTAAATTATGGCCCTTGGACTTAAAAAGATAACATGAATTATCAGTTTTCTGGACTTTTTTAAATATGCTTGCAGATATTCATTTGATATTCAGTACATCATGATGATTGCTTTGCCATAACAAGTTACAGATCAATTTGAAGTTTTCCTGGACTAGTCTTTGTACCTGAATAGTAGTTGATTTCCAACCATTAATATTCCTATCTCCAGGTTTCCCAATCTTCCCTTTTACCATAACCTTGGTCTCATAATGAACTTCCAAATATTGTTGCGGTCCAATAATTTTTGCCTCCGGTAGGGGACTATGTATTGCTATGCAATACTCTCACAATGCTTGTTTTACTATACTCTGTATCTGGTAAACAAAGGCTTCACAAGAAAGGCTGCTTTTGGAAATCTTTCAATCTGATTAAATTTAGTTCCTCAATCCACTCCTCTTCTTTCTTTATTGTCGCTACATGAAAAAAAAAGAGGAGCAGATCAAGGAGCCGATTTTAATCAGATTGGAAATCTTTGAGATTTAATTTTTCCACCAAACATCATATTTTATTTGACCATTCGTTTTAGAAGGAGAATGTTTTTCACAGTTTCAGACCATCATGGATAACCTGTTTCAGTCCTTTAATGCCAATATTTCGGTGTCCAATTTTGCGGAGCTGTCAGGGAGTGTCTTTAATTGGCTAGAGGAGTACTGCAAACCACAGGTAACTTTTCAAGGGACCGTTTGCCGATAAAGCCTCATTATTTTCCTCTCATCGGAGAATGGATAACATTTCTTAATAAACGTGAATTCGTTTTAAGATTGTTCGTTATAAGAGTGTTTTTCTGTATCAGTAATGATAGTACATATACTTATATTGTGATAGTACATATACTTATATTGTGATGGTACATATACTTATATTGTGATGGTACATATACTTATATTGTGATGGTACATATACTTATATTGTGATGGTACATATACTTATATTGTGATGGTACATATACTTATATTGTGATAGTACATATACTTATATTGTGATAGTACATATACTTATATTGTGATAGTACATATACTTATATTGTGATGGTACATAATTATACTTATATTGTGATAGTACATATACTTATATTGTGATAGTACATAATTATACTTATATTGTGATGGTACATATTTATATTATGATGGTACATATACTTATATTGTGATAGTACATAATTATACTTATATTGTGATGGTACATATACTTATATTGTGATAGTACATAATTATACTTATATTGTGATGGTACATATACTTATATTGTGATGGTACATATACTTATATTGTGATAGTACATATTTATATTGTGATAGTACATATACTTATATTGTGATGGTACATATACTTATATTGTGATAGTACATATACTTATATTGTGATAGTACATATACTTATATTGTGATAGTACATAATTATACTTATATTGTGATGGTACATATACTTATATTGTGATGGTACATAATTATACTTATATTGTGATAGTACATATACTTATATTGTGATAGTACATATACTTATATTGTGATGGTACATATACTTATATTGTGATAGTACATAATTATACTTATATTGTGATAGTACATAATTATACTTATATTGTGATAGTACATAATTATACTTATATTGTGATGGTACATATACTTATATTGTGATAGTACATAATTATACTTATATTGTGATAGTACATAATTATACTTATATTGTGATGGTACATATACTTATATTGTGATGGTACATAATTATACTTATATTGTGATAGTACATATACTTATATTGTGATAGTACATATACTTATATTGTGATGGTACATATACTTATATTGTGATAGTACATATACTTATATTGTGATGGTACATATACTTATATTGTGATAGTACATAATTATACTTATATTGTGATAGTACATATACTTATATTGTGATGGTACATATACTTATATTGTGATGGTACATATACTTATATTGTAATAGTACATATACTTATATTGTGATAGTACATAATTATACTTATATTGTGATGGTACATATACTTATATTGTGATGGTACATATACTTATATTGTGATAGTACATATACTTATATTGTGATGGTACATATACTTATATTGTGATGGTACATATACTTATATTGTGATAGTACATATACTTATATTATGATAGTACATATTTATATTATGATGGTACATATACTTATATTGTGATAGTACATATACTTATATTGTGATGGTACATATACTTATATTGTGATAGTACATATACTTATATTGTGATAGTACATAATTATACTTATATTGTGATGGTACATATTTATATTATGATGGTACATATACTTATATTGTGATAGTACATATACTTATATTGTGATGGTACATATACTTATATTGTGATAGTACATAATTATACTTATATTGTGATGGTACATATACTTATATTGTGATGGTACATATACTTATATTGTGATAGTACATAATTATACTTATATTGTGATAGTACATATACTTATATTGTGATGGTACATATACTTATATTGTGATGGTACATATACTTATATTGTGATAGTACATATACTTATATTGTGATAGTACATATACTTATATTGTGATAGTACATAATTATACTTATATTGTGATGGTACATATACTTATATTGTGATGGTACATATACTTATGTTGTGATGGTACATAATTATACTTATATTGTGATAGTACATATACTTATATTGTGATAGTACATATACTTATATTGTGATGGTACATATACTTATATTGTGATAGTACATAATTATACTTATATTGTGATAGTACATAATTATACTTATATTGTGATAGTACATAATTATACTTATATTGTGATAGTACATATACTTATATTGTGATAGTACATAATTATACTTATATTGTGATAGTACATAATTATACTTATATTGTGATGGTACATATACTTATATTGTGATGGTACATAATTATACTTATATTGTGATAGTACATATACTTATATTGTGATAGTACATATACTTATATTGTGATGGTACATATACTTATATTGTGATAGTACATATACTTATATTGTGATGGTACATATACTTATATTGTGATAGTACATAATTATACTTATATTGTGATAGTACATATACTTATATTGTGATGGTACATATACTTATATTGTGATGGTACATATACTTATATTGTAATAGTACATATACTTATATTGTGATAGTACATAATTATACTTATATTGTGATGGTACATATACTTATATTGTGATGGTACATATACTTATATTGTGATAGTACATATACTTATATTGTGATGGTACATATACTTATATTGTGATGGTACATATACTTATATTGTGATAGTACATATACTTATATTATGATAGTACATATTTATATTATGATGGTACATATACTTATATTGTGATAGTACATATACTTATATTGTGATGGTACATATACTTATATTGTGATAGTACATATACTTATATTGTGATAGTACATAATTATACTTATATTGTGATGGTACATATTTATATTATGATGGTACATATACTTATATTGTGATAGTACATATACTTATATTGTGATAGTACATAATTATACTTATATTGTGATGGTACATATTTATATTGTGATGGTACATATACTTATATTGTGATAGTACATATACTTATATTGTGATGGTACATATACTTATATTGTGATGGTACATATACTTATATTGTGATGGTACATATACTTATATTGTAATAGTACATATACTTATATTGTGATAGTACATAATTATACTTATATTGTGATGGTACATATACTTATATTGTGATAGTACATATACTTATATTATGATAGTACATATACTTATATTGTGATAGTACATAATTATACTTATATTGTGATGGTACATATACTTATATTGTGATAGTACATATACTTATATTGTGATAGTACATATACTTATATTGTGATGGTACATATACTTATATTGTGATAGTACATATACTTATATTGTGATGGTACATATACTTATATTGTGATAGTACATAATTATACTTATATTATGATGGTACATATACTTATATTGTGATAGTACATAATTATACTTATATTGTGATGGTACATATTTATATTATGATGGTACATATACTTATATTGTGATAGTACATATACTTATATTGTGATAGTACATATACTTATATTGTGATAGTACATATACTTATATTGTGATGGTACATATACTTATATTGTGATAGTACATATACTTATATTGTGATAGTACATATACTTATATTGTGATGGTACATATACTTATATTGTGATAGTACATAATTATACTTATATTATGATGGTACATATACTTATATTATGATGGTACATATACTTATATTGTGATGGTACATATACTTATATTGTGATAGTACATATACTTATATTGTGATGGTACATATACTTATATTGTGATTAGTACATAATTATACTTATATTGTGATGGTACATATTTATATTATGATGGTACATATACTTATATTGTGATAGTACATATACTTATATTGTGATGGTACATATACTTATATTGTGATAGTACATATACTTATATTATGATAGTACATATACTTATATTGTGATAGTACATATACTTATATTGTACATGTTTATTCTTTTTGCAGACATTGCGTGATGTTACCCTTGGAATTCTTCAACAAATTAACAATCTGTGAACTTTAAAAGTCGTGCCTGAAATGTCATTGAATTGCATCACATTCAATATGACCTCACTTTTACACTTGAAAGCACATTAAGAAGCACAAAAGATTTGGACAATTAGCAAGGAACTTCTGAAAAGAGGAAATTATTTCACATCCCTTAAATACGGGTTTATGTGTGTAGTTTTGTTTTCCCTATAATGTTTAATCAAAGTGAAAAAATGTAATGCATTTACAGAGTCAGATGTTATTCTGTTACATGTTTGTACTGCATACGCCCTGACAGGGCGATGAACATTGAAATTCATTCATTTCTATTGGGCAGTGGAAGAATAAAATCAAAATATGATCCAGGTGATTGTCAAATGCTGGTTCAGAAATCAAATAGTTTTACTCACTGATTATAAAGTCAATATGTAATAATCCAAGGAACATGCATTTTTAAAGATTTTAGAATGATAGTACATGCATAAGTTTTTTGATTTCCTATAGTGAAATGGTTGTCTGGTTTTTGTACATTTTAATAAGATATTAGAGATTTGTTACCGTGTATCAAATAAAGTTATAAAATGTACTGGTATTTTAAGTTGTTTTTTATAGATTTAAATTCATTAGTCAATATGTGTTTTTGTTATGTCTCCCCTCTTCCATTGGGGAGACATATCGTTTTTGTATTTTCTGTCCTTGCGAACGACACAACAATAATGGAGCAGATCAAAGATCTGATTTTAATCGTGTCCGTCTGTCACAAAATCTTGTGTATGCATCTCCTCCTATTTGACTTATCTAATAGACATGAAACTTTGTACAATATTTCAATGCCATTTGCAGATGTGCATATTGTAGAGACAGGAGGATCCAATTGTTATCCTTAAAGTTATAGTGAATCTGAGGGGTGGAGGGTGTAAAATAGTTTGTGAATACCTCTCCTATGTGGCTTATTGCAGTTCATAATGTCCATGTTCCTCCATACAATGCAGTACATTCAAAGGAGGAGGTTTCGTTTGGAGCAATTCCAATTTTGGGAGACCTTTGTGTTTTTATAAAAACAATCTCTAGTGTTAATTATATAATGATGACATTTTCTTTGTGATTGTAATCATCTCGTCTGGAAACAGAACAGGTCCTGTGAGCGAGCTGACCTCCATCTTTGTAAAATTTTACATGCTCATATATCTCTTGGCTACCATCCAACTTGCATGTATTATACTTAGAGGGTGATGACTTTCCATCAGTTTGTTCTAATAAACCATTTAGTAGCAGAGAGAGATTTTGAGGAAGAATTCATCAAAATGATGGAGAATTTATCAGATTTTAGTGAAAACATTCTGTTTTAAACCAAGGTCGTTCCAGACATGAAGCATTAACATTTAACTTACGTGATATATTTTGTGCTTGGAAGAGACTGGAAGAAAGGTGTTCTAACATTGAATCTGTTTCTGTGTGCTTAAACTTTTTAGCCGAGTTGTGTAGCAAATCTCGGCTTTTAAATTGGTGAAGGATGGGCGTCCAGTCGGGCGGCGGGTGGGTGTTCAGCGTCCACAATTAGCTTGTCCGGTCTCTAACTTTCATACTTTTTGGTGCATCTTTGTGAGACTTACTTAACATGATCACATTCAAAAGAGGAAGGTTCCTATTTATTTTGAGGTCAAAAGATCAAATGTCAAGGTCACTGTCACTAAATGCCATAGATTTAAGCTTGTCTGGTCTCTAACTTTCATACTACTAGGGGCATCTTTGTGAAACTTACATAACATGAGCACATCCAAAAGAGGAAGGTTCCTATTTATTTTGAGGTTGTAATAATCTTAATCGTTTCGGCATTTCGCATTTTACAGGTACTCCATTATTATGAAGCACCAAATTAGGGCCTAACATAAACTCAAATAATTGAAGATATCTTCAATTATTTGAAGATATCATCATTTCAATTTTTGCACTCTTTAATTGAATTGATGCGCGCATTAAATCAATTATTGCTCTCATCAAATGAATTAATGCGCGCTTCAATTTAATTATTGCTCTCATCAATTGAATTAATGCGCGCATCAATTGAATTAATGAGAGCAATAATTGATTTAATGCACGCATTAATTCAATTATTGCTCTCTTCAATTCAATTGATGCGCGCATCAATTGAATTAATGAGAGCAATAATAGATTTGATGCGCGCATTAATTCAATTATTGCTCTTTACAATTCAGTTGATGAGAGTATCAATTTCATAGAAATATTCACTGGTATTATACTGATGATAGTAACGATCAGGTGTTATTGTATCTTTTATACGGCTCATATGAACAGAAAATTCGTCGTTGAAAAAACAGCGAGGATAATAGTAACGAAATTTTTTACGTTATTATCATCATTCATTTCCGTTACTATCATCCTCGCTGTTTTTTTTTCAACGACGAATTTTTTGTTCATATGAGCCGTATAAAAGATAAAATAACACCTGATCGTAATTGTTGCTAGTGTATGATATTTTTTACCTACATATCATTCGCAAATAAACAATACAAATAGATATAAGTAAACGTGGTCTTTCCGGAATTTCCTTCCGCCATCTTGGGATGATAGTAACGATCGTTACTATCATCAGTTTAATACCAGTGAATATTGCTCGCAATAATTAATATAGAGCTCGGTATAAATAATGTGATGATCTCTTTATTTCAGTTGAAGATATCTTTTATTATGTTCAATGCTTTTGTATAAGGAATTAATGCGCTCATCAATTATATTAAAGAGAGCAACAATTCAGTTAAAGAGATCATTAGTTCAATTGTGGATATGTTGAATTGAAGATATCTTTAATTATATATAGTTGCTCTCTCTCTATAAAAATTATTGTTCTCTTCAAATGAATTAAAGATATTAATTCAATTGAAGAGAGCAATAATTAAATTAATGCGCGCATTAAATCAATTATTGCTCTCATGAAATGAATTATTGTGCGCATCAATTCAATTATTGCTCTCATCAATTGATTTAATGCGCGCATTGTATAAATTATTGCTCTCTTCAATTGAATTGTGGCGCGCATCAATTCAATTGTTGGTATTATTAATTCATTTAAAGATATCATTAATTCAATTAAAGCGTGCATCCATTTAGCTGAAGAATCAATGCTATCATCAATTCAATTAATGCGCGCAATAATTCAGAATTGAAGATATCAGTAATTACTTGAAGAGATCTTTAACTGAATTGTTGTGCGCATCAATTGAATTGATGGTATCTTCAAATAATTGAAGATGTCTTCAATTATTTGACTGAGTTTATGTTGATTTGGCGCTCCATACATTTTAAGGCTTAATTTCAATGGATGAAATTTTATACCCCCTTAATAAAAGCTGTTGTTAGCTAAGCAACACCGCATGTATTAATCAATTATAAATACGTATTCTACTTTGCATTCAATAAAACTTGAATAGCATACATGCCAAAAATTCTGAAATATGCGTGTGTAAAATATAGGCTAGGCGTGTTACAACGTTAGTACACTGTATATAGTTTTTTACTTTAAGGTTACTTACAAATGCATAAACGTCAGTCTTCTTTCATTGTACTAATCATGGGTTCCTGTTACACACACACACACACCGGTACCATGGCATCATTTATTAACTAAATTAAGATGATGTGCTGACGTCATAATGCATAATGGTATATTTAGAATGAGAAAGAGGACAATGAAGAGGTATAACAGCTTGAAAACAAATACATTCCATATTAGAACACCATAAACATACATTATATGCGTTAGCAAAGTACAAAAAAAATCCTTTAAAATCATGTTCCTATCTTCATAGTCTATCTTATACATCCAAAAACCCTAAGAATTCGATCCCTCCATGTTCTCCGCGGCCTCACCACACAGGGTTCTTCCACAGGAGAAAGTCCCGTGGTGCAGAGGAAACTACAATGTAAATGCCTTGGTTTCGCGGGCTTGGTCTTCTCTTCTTTGCTCTTGGTGGCATTCTGGTTATCTGGTGCAAGTTTAAAGGTTTCTATACTCAACAGAAACAGTTTTCGGGGAATAAACTTGTGCATTTTCCCCGTTTCTAATGCAATAAGCTCCCCAGGTTTGCCCAGTCCACATTTGACTGGCTTGGCTTTCTGTTTTAACTCTCGTAATTTAACAGGTTTCTGTAGACATGTGTTTTCCTGGCTCGCATCTGAAGTGTTCACAATTTTTGTTTCTTCCATAACACTGTCGTCATCTAGTTTTATATCTTGGCGAACCATTGCACGTGCCTTTTCGATGATACTCAGGATGTACATTGCAACATCCTCTGTTTTTATGTCAAGTTCTTCGCCACTGATTTTAAGAACTGAATGTGTGATTTTTCCGCTCTCAATGGTTGTCTTGTCTTCCGACTTTTCCTCCAGCATTGCCTTTTTAGCTTCCATTCTTGTCTCAAAAACATTTCTCTTCCTTTCCTTCGGTTCATGTAACTGCATGAAATAGTCATCATCAGCCCATGACGGCAGGAATGAAGACACATTTGCATTAACAGCCTTTAAAACTTCAATTTTCGAGATTGTGTCCTTAACCTGTTCATAAGGTACAAAGTCATTTTTCATATTTTGCATTATATCGCCTCCAAGCAAGCGCACAGTATGTTTATGTTTGGTCGCAAGGGTGAGTGTGTTACGTCGTACTTGTACGATCTTGTACTGCTTTCAGAAAACCAAAATGGACTACAAAACAAATTAAATTTACTTGAAAAATATTGCAATGATTGGTGCTTAGAAATTAATACGAATAAGACAAAAGTAGTCATTTTTAATAAAAGCGGACACCTAATTAAAGAAAATTTTGTGTTCGGTAACATATGTATTGAATGTACTAACAAATATAAATATCTAGGAGTAATATTATCCTCCTGTGGTTCATTCAAGGAAGCAAAATCTGATCTATACAATAAAGCTCTTAAGGCCTCATTCAAACTTTATAAAGACGTCAAATCTATCGATCCACCAATTAAAACATTTTTGCATCTTTTTGACCATATGGTAAAACCCATCGCCTTATATGACTGCGAGATATGGGGAACACTTTCAACACACATGCTGGAAAAAGACAGAGATTTATATGATATCTTTAAAAATTGGGAGGTAGAAAACCTGAATATTAAGTTTTGTAAACATCTACTGGGTGCCGGTAAAAGAAGTACTAATATTGCAATAATCTCTGAATTGGGTAGATATCCTATGTTCTGCTCTATAATCCAAAGTATTTTACTATATTGGCATAGACTTGAGAATCGCCCAGAATCATCCCTGTTATACAGTGCTTATACAGAGAATATCAATCTGAATTCATATAATATAAATTGTTGGCACAAAAACGTTAATTATTTTAAGGAAAAAATGGGCATTTTGGTACCCAATTGTAAAAATCTCAAATTCTCATTTTTCAAAAAACAAATGAAGAATCAGGTACGGAAACAATTTTTACTTTACTGGTCAAAACGACGTGAAGAGGGTCAGAAATCAGGAAAACTCACAACATATTTTTCGTATAAAGAAAATTTTACTATGGAAAGTTATATATTTTTAGAATCCCTAGAATTAAGAAAAACTCTATGTAGATTTCGAATTAGTGCACATGACCTTCGAATTGAAAGAGGAAGATATGAATTTACAAAAACCAATTCTGGCCAGAAGATTTCTTTAGAAAGAAACAAAAGAATATGTGAATTATGTAACCTTAATTGTGTTGAAGATGAATTTCATTTCCTTACTGATTGCCCATTCTATGTTGAAGAGAGAAATATATTTTTTAATGGTATATACAAGCTCAACAAAATTTTTATCTATCTAACAAATAAGGACAAATTTACTTGGTTGATGATTAATGAAGACAAACCAGTAATTGTCAAATTGAGTGAATATTTAGTGCAAACTTTCAGAAAAAGAAGTAATGCTTTAAAACTGCAAAAATCATTATAGTTTATTATTCATATATTGGTATAATACTGATACTGTCCATCTACTTGTATATATACATGATTAGCAATTCATATATGTATGTACTTGTTTCCCCAACATGCTGCATCCACACACAGTTTGCAGTCTCTGTAACCTGTAGTTAATGTTGTAAACTTTCTTTCTTTTTTGAATTTCCTTCTTTATAAAATGTCTTACTGTTATGCCCTCTGGGCCCAAAATTGGAATAAACTTTTCTCACATAATCACCAGTGTGAGATCGACTTTACCCATGTGAGACAGCCATGTGAGATTTTTCTGTCTCACACTGCTGCGACGTCATTTGATTGTGACGTCATATATTTTCTATGATTTACGTTACACGGTGAAGATTTACATTACACAGTGAAGTAAAAATATTTTGCATTGTTATCTTTAAATTTTAATGTAGTATAGCTTTCTGGTGGACAACCTTGGGTTTTTTAGTTTACACTTACAGTGTAAACCATTTTCGGGTATGCTCTTTCTGCCTATCTAATTAGTTTTTGCATCGAAGTTCAAATGAGGATTTTGATAATCTAAAAATTTTTGAAAGCTGCTAATTTTATGCACTAAACTGTAGTTAAAATGTGAGAAAAATAATCCTTCATTATTTACTCGTGTGGGATAAGGAAATTCCACCTCTGGAACAAGATTCGCTGTCTAGGACTCGGCAAAGCCTCGTCCAAGACTGCGAATCTTGTCCCCTCGGTGGAATTTCCCTATCCCACACTCGTACTAATGAAGGATTCTATTAATCTTATCTTATCTTATCTATCTTATCATTATGACGTGCTGTATATTGTGACGTAATAAATTGGTGACGTTTAAGAAATCTGATATTCTCCGAAAGAAGAGCATACACTTTCACTCTTTTCTTGCCCTGTTTTTCACTCACAAGGCACATGCTTAGTGTTATATGTATTTACAGTAAATGATTAATGTCAACCATTCTAATTTTTCATTTCATGAAAATGAATTCTTGAAATAAATTAATGATCATTGGGATAAAAAAAAAATCCACACTAAATACTACAGCAGCATCTCTTATCGTATGAACTCTCATCTCAGGTTAGCTAAAAAAAAAAAAAAAAAAGAAAACGAGGGTGAAGGCTTTGTTCACAAAAGCCCCATAGTTATTGATAAATTTTCTTAAGATATAAAGTATAGGAGTTATGAGATTCATCACGGTTAACGCTATTTGGTACCGCTTGCAGGGCGGCGACCACGAGTTACCTGCCCCTATACAATGAGTTAATTGCCCCTGTATTTCATCTGTTAAGTTGTACTTAAAATAGGCTAACTCTTGCGCAAAAAAAGATAGAAAATATCAAATATGGGAAAGCGGGACGATAGACCAAACATATCTACGAAGAGACCGTTGGTGCCGGAAATATCTCTGTCTTTAGTAGTGTCCGCGAGGTATATTAATTTATAAAACATGAGATATTAGTACCATATTGCCCGGGAATCAAAAGATTTTTGCAAGATCGGTAAGTATATTCAATATAGGCTAAACAAGCACAAGGCCAGGGCACGTGGTAAGTCATTCCGCAGCGCAGGAATGACCAAAACTAACCTACTACGGTACCATTTACAGAAATTACCAAAAAAATGACAAAAATTACCGAGAGAGGAGCTAAAATGACCTCAGTAATACATGACATCTACTATCATATTCACATTAAAAATTTTGGTCCCTCCTTTGACGACTTCAATAATTTTTAATTTCGGTCATATCTTTGGTATTTTCTGTGAACGTTTGTAATTTCGGACATTATATGTAACAATCCTACTATTCATTCCACAATGAAGGCCAGTGGGCCTAGATTTTTAATTTGATACACGTATAAACTTAACACTGCGCAAGTTACGTCACGGAATGCAGTATAGGGGAGGAGAAAATATTTGGCTGGACCAGGAGTCGAACCTAGGATCCCTGCATTACTAGTCAGGTGCTCTAACCACTGAGCTATCCAGGTCGATATCCACGGTCCGTGTAGCCCTAACTACTAAATTCCTCCCTTTAATTTGTCTTTGCCGTCGAAGACACACAACCCAGATTCATTTCACCCCTGGCAGGACAAGAGTAGTCATGGCACCAACTGGTAAAATCTTGCACAGAGGTCCCTAGGTTCAATTCCCGATCCAGCCACAAATTTTCTCCGTGTATGTCTATTTGAGACTGAGTTGGAAAATTACGGTATCTTCATAGTGACAAACTAATGAAAATATTGATCAAATTCGACTGGTCAAGGACTGTTAATATAAATAAATTTGAAACATTGGTCATTGTAATGATTGGTTTCATGTTATACTAAGCTTGTGTTTCAAGACAAGGCTGTCTTTGTTGGTGATGATACTGATGTATATATTTAGAAACAAGTAATGCTTTGATTTTGATTACAGGTGTGGTCTTTAAAAAAATTAATGCATGGCAAGGTTGATAGTGAGACTAATAAATTCTTTGAGCAGAATTCAGCTAGACACAAAAAAAAAAAGACAATCACCACAGCCTTCCAAGAAGATGGACTGCCTCACAATAGTTTCCTTGAGGACTGTCTTGAAATATCCAGAGTTTAAGGTATGCATTTTGTACACCATGAAAATCAGCTTATAGTTTAGCTGTTATCTAATTAGAGGGAATTTTCAATAGGGACTGGGTCTTTTCATTTGCTGGACCCTTATGTAACAATAACACTGTTCTTCCACCCCTGTTAGATCCACTATAAC